>NC_034599.1:77187786-77246507 GCF_900095145.1 Mus pahari
TAGGTTTCTTTTATGTTCATGGGCATCTCTTTCTTTAAGTTAGGGAAGTTTTCTTCTATAATTTTGTGGAAGATATTTGCTGGCCCTTTAAGTTGATAATATTCATTCTCATCTATACCTATTATCTGTAGGTTTGGTCTTCTCATTGTGTCCTGGTTTTCCTGGATGTTTTGAATTAGGATCTTTTTGCATTTTGCATTTTCTTTGATTGTTGTGTCCTTGTTCTCTATGGAATCTTCTGCGTCTGAGATTCTCTCTTCTTTCTCTTATATTCTGTTGCTGATGCTTGCATCTATGGTTCCTGATTTCTTTCCTAGGGTTTCTATCTCCAGAATAGTCTTCCTTTGGGTTTTCTTCATTGTCTCTACTTCTATTTTTAGATCTTGGATGGTTTTGTTCAATTCCATCCCCTGTTTGCTTGTGATTAAGGGATTTTTGTGTTTCTTCTTTAAGGTCTTCTACCTGTTTAGCAGTGTTTTCCTGTAATTCTTTAAGGGATTTTTGTGCTTCCTCTTTAAGGCCTTCTACCTGTTTAGCAGTGTTCTCCTGTATTTCTGTAACTGAGTTATTAATGTCCTTCTTAAAATCCTCTACCAGCATTATGAAATATGATTTTAAATCTGAATCTTGCTTTTCGGGTGTGTTGGGGTATCCAGGACTCACTGAAGTGGGAGTGCTGGGTTCTGATGATGATGAGCTGTCTTGGTTTCTGTTACTAAGATTATTAAGTTGCCTTTTGCCATCTGGTAATCTCTGGTGTTAGTTGTTATAGCTGTCTCTGGCTGGAGCTTGTCCCTCCTGTGATCCTGTTAGCCTCAGTCAGCACTCCTGGGAGTCCAGCTCTCTCATGAGTCTCAGTGGTCTGAGTACTCTCTGCAGGCAAGTGCGCAGAGGTCTAGAGCATAGCTCTGTTTCCTGGATGAAGATGTAGGCTTGAAAGGGACCCTGTCCCAGAAGCTATGTCACTTCTGCAGCCCGTGAGCACTCCTGCACAGACTGGTCTCTTTGGGACCTGGGATACAAGATCAATAATAGATTTCTAAAGTTTTACTTTATATGGAGAAATTAAATCTTCTTTGAAAATTGTAAACAGCATCAATGGCTTCTTCCTTAAGAAAAACAAGGTTTTAGACTTTGAGATCACTATATTTCAAGCTTATGGATTCCCTATGGATAGATGTTAAAGACATCTAGCTTCCTCTAAGAAAGTGGTTCTCAACCTTCCTAATGCTGTGACCTGAGAGGCTAGGCTGATACCATGACAGGCTTCAAATTGGCAGTTAAGGAGACTAGGCCTAAATCTCTGTTTCCAAGAACTAGACAATTCCAGGCAAGTCCAGGCCTCAGAAGCTGCCCTGCTACCTGGCCTGAGACCAGGACAATGGGTCAGCAGCCATTTCCAGATGTCCTCAGCTACTTCCTCAGCAACAGTTTCCAGACCTCTCAAGAAAGTTTCCAGCCCCCACACCCTGCACAAGTAATAGAATGTCTATAGAGATGGTCCCAACAGATTAACATAGAGGTCACCTATCACAGAATTCCCTAATGTGCTTTAAATCAGGGCTGCGAGCTCAGTTGGTTGTCTGTCTATCTTGGTAATGGGATTCTCTAGCATGCTGGACTTCTACAGAATAAAACACTCTTTGCATTTACATACTATTTGAGTCTAGGGTCTCATTCTTCAGTGAATCACTGACCCTTTCGATTCTTTAATACAGTTCCTCATGTTGTGGTGACGCCCCCCCCCATAAAATTATTTTCATTGCTTTTTCATAATTAATTTTGCTACTGTTATGAATCATAATGTAAATATCTGTGCTTTCTGATGGTATTAGGCAACCCATGTAAAAGAGTCATTTGATTCCCAAGAGGTCATGACTCATAGATAGATAAAGAATCTATGTTCTAGGGTTATACTGGAGGTTTGATTCAAGATGGTGGTGGCCACTAGCACCCAAGGGACCACAGAGCATCTCCAAGGAGCCCAAGAGACCTACAGAGGCTCCAAGAGAAGAGTGAATGACAAAGGAGCTTGCACTATGACCAGAACAACTAAAAAGAGGCATGTCTTATGGGAAGATGCTTTTTTTTTAAATGGATTTACAAAATTGGAAGGAAAGATGGTGAAGCAGAGCTACATGTGGTGGTGTCCACTTAGACACATGGAGGTGAGAGGTATGGGAGTACAGCTGCAGCTGCACAGGACAGCTGGCCCAGCTGGCAGCATGAAGTCACTAAAGCTGCAGCTTGAGCTGTTTGCCCTCCTCCTTGGGAGAGCAGAGCATGGGGCTCTGGGCTGCAAGCACTGTGGTGAGATGAATGCAGAGGCCTGGAGTTCCCATGGCTCCTGCCCCCGATGCCCTCCCCATAAGCAAGATCACACTGACTCTGGGCAACAACAGGATATCCAGAACTTTGTCTCAGGGATAGTCCAGATTTTTTGATTTTTGGTGCTTCAGAAACCAGAAACCTTGAACCAGACCAATGAATCCTTGCAATCAGTATTTGCAATGTAAAGCTGTTTGGAATATATATATATATATATATATATATATATATATATATATATATATATATATATTGCAGCTAACAATGCCACTTCAATGGACAATGAGCAATAGAGAGGTGTGAAGGATGCCTGAACAGAGCAGCCCATGAAACAGAGAGAGGCGAAACCAGAAACTTGATGGTGGCAGCAACAGCTGAGGGAGGGTGCATGGATCCAGTGGACAGGGAAGCAGGTCCTTCCTTGCTGAGTAAGGCTGGGAGGGTGGTGTGCAGCAGCCAGGAATTCTCAAGAGGTTCTGCCCCCAAGTGAGCTGCCCAGCCCAACAATAGCCCAGCTCTGAGCACTGCTTCATTTTCTGAATTGGGCCTCCTTGAAAAACCCCAATGGTCCATGCTGCCACCATGTTGGTGTCCGTGACCCTTGCTCCAGCTGGGGGCAATGTTCAGATTCATGGTCTGTGCTGCCACAGGGGACCATGTTGGGGTTTGTGTTCCACGATGCCACTGCTGTAATGGGCAAGGACACTTCTTTTACAGTGGTTTTGATGACTGCTGACTTGGTTGAGAATGAGAGACACTGAAGGTTTCTGGGACAACCCTCCCACCCCACCCCAAAATAGTCTAGTCAGAAACCCACTGAAGGGAGTCCTTCAAAACTGAAGTATAGATCTTCATAGTTGATGGCTTCTTGTGTGGGCAAGAGGAAGGTCTCAGTTCTCTTTAATGGGCCAGCCACTGGGAGTTTGACCATGCTCCAGTGAGAATTTGGGCTACACAGATTGGACTTGGTGGGTTTTGTGGGGGAGGTGGGCAAGGGTGGGAGAATGAACCTGGGTGAACTAGAAATTGAGTATGGTTATTGTGTGAAAAGTCCCAAATAATCAATTAAAATATTATGGTGGAACAGAAGATCTTTACTATAATTTTATGAATTCTCAGAACATAATTAGATGGAAATTGATGATTCTATCAGTGACTCCCAGAAAGAGTTTTCTATATGAAAAGTAACACAAAACTTGAAGTAGCAGAGTAGATTCAAGTCTCCCTTGCTCTCTCCATATCAGTGCTGCCTTAATCAAAAAAAAAAAAAAAAAGCCCATTTCTGATAATGCATTCGCTAATGATGATACATGTCCGATGGCCGAGTGATGCAGATTTCTGCTCTTTCTCCGTGTCTCTTCTATTAGAATAACAAGTAAAATAATTTGGATGCATATTTTTGATTCAGTCATCTTGGTACTGTTACCTTGTTCAGAATGGTTGCTAGTGGCTGAGCCTTAACTCTGAGGAAGAAGCTGAACAGATACATTCATTCTCCTCTGAAAAACTCATAAATCATGGAGGCGTATCTACTTTTATTTATTACATAGTTCTGTCACTAAGAACCAATCTGCCCTTCTTTTTAAATTACTTTCATCTATTTTCTGTATTCTGAATTCATCTATTTACAAGATGAGTTTTAAAGAGATCTTTCTATATGTTTAAATTTTCTATATGTTTCTATAAGTTTAATTATGAATTATTTAAACTGTTTCTTTTTTCTTTTTAGTGCTGCAGTCATTAGTATTTCTGCACTTTGGGTATGTAAGAAATGGAATGTACTCTTCCTTGAACTCATACATTTGCTGAAATCCTAGGCCCAATGTTGCTGTGTTTGGAGACAGAGCCTTTAAAGAGGTAATTAAGGTTAACTAAAGTCCCAAGAGCAGGTTTCTAATCCGTCTAATAAGATTGGTTTTGTAAGAAGAGGAAGGAACACCAAGGACAGCAAGAACAGAGCAGGGACAAGGCTCTGTGAAGGCAGCTGTTGCAGACCAGATATATTTTAGAAGTCACACCTACTGATGTGTGTGCTTGAACTTGCACCTCTGGCACTCTGAGAATATGAAGTTACATTAGACATCAATGGCAGTCCAAGCCTATTAACAGTGCATCTCTGTGTTCCTTAGCTATTTGGGAGGGACAGGGCAGCCCTCTAAGTGTCCAGATGCTGGCACCTTTATTGCAAATCCTTATTTCCTCCCCTCTTCACTTGTCAGTTTTGGTTTAAATACTTTGTTTTTTTTGGTGTATTTTTTTCCAAAATTTTCCCTTATGATTGATTCTACATTTGAAATATGCTTAAGGAAAAAAAAGACTTTCATTCTTCAGAATTACATTTAGGTACTTTTTTTTCATTTTTTCTTTGACTTTTATTCTCAGTATAAAACATAATATGGAGATCAATTTCTTCAATAAAGAGCCAATTATACCACTTATTCATTTTTCCACAATTTTGAAATTTTATAGTACTCTAAATATACTTAAAGCTTCTATTGTTTGTTCCTATGACATCTTTTATTCAGCAATTCAATTTTAAAACTATATATCCTATCACAGTAATACATTTTTCGCCAACAGGCAGGTGTCTGGAACTGGATGACTAGCTAGCCTATCCTGGATCCCAGTGACAGTAGCTCTTGACTCCCAAAACAGACTTGGCATAGTGAGACAACTCAGCTGATAAAGGCACTTGATTCCAAGCCTGGGGACCTCAGTTCAGCCCCTGAGGTCTGCCAAAAAGAAAAAAGAAATTCCTCCAATTTTAAAAGATATTTTTGTTGCCTAGAGTTGTAATATATATATATATATATATATAATCTGAAAATAAGTTTCAAACTAAACAATTATGTTAACCTAATGATGGACCAAACAAAGAGATTAACAATTGATCTAGCTGAATTATTGAATTAAAATAGTTTTTCAAAAAGAATTGAGGAAAAATCACGAAGATTGTAAACTTTTTCAAGTTCCTATAAGAAACTACTTCCTACATCCCGGCCCCCAAAGTTTTCTCCTCCCCATTCTGTTAATAAAATTCTAGCAGAAATCAGATGAGCTCTCATCACCAAGACATTAAGAAAATGACTATAGGCCAGGTGTGGTTTGAATCCCAGCACTCTAGAGGAGAAGGAGAAGGGGAGAGAGGGAAGGGGGGAAGAGGAAAGAAAAGAGAGGTAGTAGGGTGTGTTGAGGAAAATTACTATAATGGGGGTCTTGGAAGAGGGCAAGTTCAGCTTTTCATTATAATGGCTGTCAAGAAATGGGTTGAAACCTTGCATCTCTGCAAGTTCGAGGTCAGCCTGGTCAACAGGGTAAATTCCAGGCCAGTCGGAGTTACATACTGAGACCCTGTGTCCAAAAGGGGAAGAGGAAGCTATAATAGACAAGTACATGACATGCCTGTCATTACTCACGCTGATGTCCAGGCTCAAGACCAGAATTACTGCAAGACATTTAGAATTTGACACTGACACTCTTTCCAAAGATTGTAGCTATGACGAACAACCACCCCTTGTTTCCTCTCTCTTTCCAAATGCCAACACTCTACATTCAGTGGGCCTCTAATAAACAAACAGCAGTTGTGAAGAAATAATATCAACAGTGTCCTGGAAAAAAAACAAAAACAAAAACAAAAACGCACTCGAGGAACCCCATAGTGTCCAAACTCTCACGGACAAAAACGTAGTTTATCTGAGGAGAAACTCCTCATGAACCAAACAAGTACTTGCTCTTGAAGGTAAGACCACCGGAGTCTCACAAAGAAGGAGGCGGCCCCGGCACCGTGAAAGACGGGAAGAAAGGGCTACCGGGATCACACACACTCCGGAAAAGCAGAGCCCAGGTCCCCGTGCGGACTGAGGGATGGAGCGGCGGAGGGGGAGGGGGAGAAGAACGACTGGTCACGTGGAAGGCCCGTGCTCACGGACCGCGAGGCCAAGACAGACAGCTCAGGTTCCTGCAGGCCGTGAGGTAACTATTTAAAACGTGTGCTGGCCTCCTTCCCGGAGGGAAGACCCGGTCTCCACGCTGCAGCGGCGCCCACAGGGGAGCAGCCCCGCCGCCTCCATCCCGGCATCCTCCGCGCGGACTAGCAAGTGCGGCAGCCGGACGTCACTCGCCGCCTTCAACCCGGCGTTGCTATGGCAACGCAGCTGTCCCAGCTATGTCGCTGCAACCCGCCCCTGCATCGCGGGTGTTCATGGAACTGGTTCCCTGGGCTGACCGGGGCCGGGAAAACCACCCGATCTCGGCCGCGGAGGCGCAACCGATCGGCCGCCGCCCCCACGTCGCACAGGTCCAGCCCGGAGCCCGCGAGGTCCACGTGAGCGGCGCGGCCGAGGTGTCCGCCAGCCCCGACCGGGCGCTGGTGACCGTGCGGGTGAGCAGCACCAAGGAGTTGTCGGCCGAGGCCAAGAAGAGCGTGTGTCGCCGCCTGGACTACATCACGCAGAGCCTCCAGCAGCAGGGTTTGCCGGTGAGCCTTCCGAGACGGGGTGCAGAGCGGGTGACTCTGGACCTTCGGGGATGCTTTGTTACCGCAGGATTCATTCTAGGGCTCAAAGGATGCTTGACCCTTCCTTCTAGAATCTAGATGAAAGCCGTTATTGGCCGCAGCGAACTTGAAATCAGGAATGCAGGTTGGGTAGGTTTTTATCGGGTGATGTTAGCTACAGTGATTTTGCTATTAAGATTAGGGTGATGAAATGTTTTCTTGAAAAATTACATGTAGATGTTTACATAAGTAGAATGTTGAACCTTTCCCTCCCACCTCTCTCAGGATCAGAGTAACTACTAGCAAATAGCTTGCCCTCAGCTGAGAGATGGAGTAGTTGTAGATACCGACCAGGACCTTTGACCCATGCTCGTAACTATTACAATATGTTATTAGTTACTCTCTTGGCAGTAGATGATTGAGGGGCCGGGTAGGGGACATAGCAGGGATACTGATGATGCTTGCTTTTGTATGCTGGCTGGCCCAACACCTGTCTTCCATCAGATCTGAGTTAACTGCCCGAGTGTAGAAGCTTCCAGGCTCTGAAACTTCCTGCAAATGGAGTCAGGTATCCCAAGAAATTAACTTTTGCTGCCCCACCCTGAACAGTCTTCAAGTAACGGCAGTGGAGAACTGAACTGAGTGGCAGGAGTGACCAGGGACCCCAGCTTCTTCACTTGTTGGTAGAAAATTGAGATCTTTTCTCACCCCAGTTACAGAATTTCTCTGCAGGGTTAATTTGAGTTGTCTCGAATGGTAATTTGCTTTCCAATACAACATTTATTGGCTCTCTTCTGTCTTGATTCCATCCACCCACTTAGTTTTTTTTGGAATTACCATCAAAATAAGTTTATCCAAACTTTGTTTCCACACTGGCTTCCGGTCATACCCAAATTAAGATGTGGGTCACAGGAACTCAGGGAGACCAGTGCATGCTTTCTCCACTTGCCACAGGAGCATTATTTCCTGTAATTTTTCAAATTCATTAAATCCAAAGAAGTCGGGGTTTTTTTCCTTTTTAACAATGGAAATTAAGCTTTTTCCACAAATTTTTAGTCCTTAGTATTTTTCCCATTTTATTTTTATCCTTTTCCACATTCATTTTTAGGAATCTTAAAAAGTATGATTACCAATAACTTATGGCTATCATATATTACAAAAACAAATCTGAATTTTTTGGGGGGTGGGAAGTCGAGACAGTGTTTCTCTGTATAGCCCTGACTGCCACGGAACTCACTTTGTAGACCAGGCTGGCCTCGAACTCAGAAATCCACCTGCCTCTGCCTCCAGAGTGCTGGGATTAAAGGCGTGCGCCACCATGCCCGGCTCAAATCTGTATTTTTGTCATATACTTTATATAGTTTTAACTTGACAGTTTAGACATTATTCTTTTCTGTATGTTTTCTACCTTTAATGTACTATTAATTCACTCCATGGTTTTAAGGCAATATGGCCATTAAGGAAAACTTCCCTTTATTTGGTACTAAGCATATATATTTCAGGATAGATGGATATTTAACAGTATTGTAGTCAGTTTTTTTTTTCAATTCTTTTCTGAACAGCTGTAAGGACTTCACTTTTTGAGTTTATTCTTACATATCTTTTACGGCTACTGAGTCTGTCACCCTACCTTTTCATAGTATGTTAATAGTTAGTCCTGAATTGGCCATTTCACCTTAAAAGTCTGCCTTTTTATATGTACGTAGAAACAAAAATAGTTTAGTCAGGAAAGCCTCATAAACCAGACTGGTATGGTAGGTTTATCAGCTTTAGCACTATTGAGGTGCTGAGCTGAATAATTCATTCTTGTTGGCTTAACCTGTATATTGCAGGATGTTTAACTGTATCTCTGGCCGCTTACCTATAGTGTAGACAAAATGTGGCCATTTAGATGCATATTGGGAAGTAAAAAGCCAGACCAAAAAGAAAGACAAATGTTTCATTATTCCATTCATACAACATTCAGAAAACGCAAACCTATGGAGACAACTAAATGGTTGACTATAAAGGCGATGCACAGGGGAACTGTTAATGTGGAAGAGCTATTCTTCTCTGGGCTAGAGTGCTTGATAATTCACTGTATGTACCTGTCAAAACCCAAGGAGCTGTAAGTCACAAAGAGTGAATTTAACATTTGCAAACTGGGGGAGGAAAGGCATGAAACAGGCTGTCAGACCTTAATCTCAGGACGGAATTCAGATGGTAATAAATTAACCCAGTTCTATTATTAACAGAGGACACAGCTGAACTAAAGGGAGCGGGGAAAGGCTCATCCTGAGTAATTAGAAAGGAGTATTTAGCTGGAAACTGTAAGGGTGACGATAAAGGTACAGAAACCCCAGGCTCAGCTTTCCAGGGTACATTAGTTAGCAGTTCTGAAACTGCTTTACATAGTATTGAGCAAATGTATGAGTGGGAGCCACGTTTCTCACTGGTGAGGAGGGAAGATGGGAACACTGTTAGAATGAACACTGATTCTAACCTGGGATTTTAAGCATCAAGAGGTGCTATGTTCCTGGGGCTCCAGGGACTGACCAATCTGAGGCAGAAAGGAATGAAGAAATAACATACATATGGACAGAGGCGGGCTATGCTCTCTGATAAAGAAGCCGCAGCACCCCAGAGCTCAAAGTGCTTATTAGCTGCAGTAGAATGGGGAGGTGGGGTTGTTGCATATAGCTGAACAAGGAAGCAGGTTTGATTAATCTCAGGAATAGTCTCTAGGGTGTAAAGTGTGTGGGGGGGGGTGTGAAAGTAAGGGGGCCACTCTGCATATACCATCAGCATTCTGATTGGAAGAAGGCTTTGCTATTCCCATGGTGCTAAGGCATTGAGATCCTTGACATGACTGTGTCCAGATCAGATAATACTCATTCACTCAAGATGGTTGGTACTTGTTTCCTAGATGGAAGAACTCATTGTTTAGCTTGCTTCCATGTCTGTAGGAAGATTTCAATGGCAATCATGGTCATATAAATATATCTGTTCGTTGTGGGATTTTTTTTCTTTTGCTCATAGTTTGAGAGGTAAATTGTGGTGGGAAATGTTTGGTGGAGTTCTATACTGTAAAATTATGGAGTCGTCTTCTGTCTATTGCCTTCTCCATCCAAGCACTTTACATATAACTTGTTTTTAAATCATTATAACAATCGGATGGTGTTTCTACTGACCTGATTTTACACATGTGGAAGCAAAGACTCAGAACTACAGAGTATCTTACCCAAAGGTGCATGTGACTGGTACTATGTCAAATAAGGCCATGTTTTCTCTACAAGTGAAATAAATGACTGAAAAATTAAGTGAACTGTTCTTTTTTTTTATTATTATTATTTTTTGAACAAGTATCTGTAGGCTTCTAATTGATTTCATGGCACTTTTAAGAAAATTTAAAACATCAACCCAGGCAGTTCATTTTGCATACTGTATGTCTTCATATTTCAGACTCAGGCTTCTTAATTGATAGGCAGAAGCAGCTGAATTTTGTAGCCAAATTTAGTAACTTTAATTTGATACTTTCTGTTTCAGGCAGAAAATGTAACTGTGACAAAGGATATTAGAAGAGTAGAAAATGCATATCACATGGAAGCTGAGGTATGTACTGAGTGAGTAGAAACACTTTGTAGAATTTTGACTGCAATTTAGACTTATTCTTAAGCTGAAATCTACTAATTACTCTTATGGCGATGATAAAAGATAATTTTTCTCAAAATCATTCTGATATTATATATCTGGTGATACTTTTAAATGTAATGAAATCTATGTAAGAGAAAGGGTGTAAAGGGCACCATGAGGAGAGCCCTAACCCCACAGACTTTCAGTAGCATTATTGCCTGGTGAGAAGAAAGCACACTAGGAAAAACACTTCCCTCAGATAAAAACATGGAAAGGCCATAAAGGATTGAGACTTTTTAAACACATTTTTATTTTGTTTCTCAATACAATTTCACAGTCACTGGGAGAAATATTGTTTAACATTTTAAATCCTGTTGTCTTTACCCACCTTAAGAAATACACTGTTTTCATGCTCTATCCACGATGACACTGAGATCCCAGCCCTGCCGTGCTTCTGACTCTAAGGTCTGAGGATCTGGGTGTTAGATGTAAGTGTGTCTAGCTGTGACAAGACTGCTGCGGTTGGGTTCCAGTGTTTTCAGATGCCACCTGTCATAGGAAACAAAGACGGCTGAGCTGGAGTGCAATCTTGTTTACCAGTGAGAAACTCTTTCTCTCCAGAAGTAGAAAACACCCCAGAAGCCACCTGGTGCTCCCGTGTCCTCGGTTGGTTTATTATTGCTTCCTAGTATGAGTGTTAAGCTTACATCACTGGGTTTCTCAGAGATCAAGGGTAAGATCAGAGGAGCAGGAACGAGTGAACATGAGAAAGGCAACTCCTTGTCCCTTGAGATAAGAATGTCATCAGTAAGCACTCATCTCAATAAGCTTTGTGACTGGTCCATTTAAAGTTTAACTATTCTGATGGAATTTACAGTTATTCCTAGGGAGCCAGTAGCAAAGGCTAAAGGCATGCAAGCAAGCTTTCTGGAAATGTCTCAACAGTGTGCCGGCCTACAGTAGGTGAGCTATGAGAGGCAAGGTCCCAACAGACTTTTTCCCAGGATTGCGTCTTACTGCCTTTTCCATCATTTGTACATAGTCTAATCATCCCTGACCATTAGCCTACCCTATTGAGCAAGCTTTCTGCAGATCAACATGAAGATGAACATTTATGAATCAGTGCTATTTAGATGAATTAATGGTTTCATAGAATCCCTGGTTTGATTCAAATAATTTTAGGAAGAAAGTTTTAAGAGATAGTTTTAGTTATTTGCCAGAAATATATAATAAAGTTAGAATCAATCAAAAATAAAAGGTATCCATTCTTCACAGAATATTAAATAAAGGTGCTTTCACAATTACACTAAAAAGGAGAAATAGGCTTGTGACAAATTTGTGATCAAGGAAACACATTCACTTTAGGTCAGTCCCAGGATGAAGCCACAGATGTGCACTATGATAAAGCGAGACCATGTAAAACTGTTGCTTTGAACTTAAAATGAACTTACAGAATAAAACACTGCTTTGAACTTAACTATTGACATCCTTCTGTAACTCCTCTTTTTTGTAACATCTTATCTATGAAAAATTAATTTTCTAAGAACTTTTGTCTTAATTTTGTATAAGAAGGCAAGAGAGAAGGAATATAGTGTGGCATCTGGGGCTCTGCCCCATGCACCCATCATTTGTATGTGTAGCTTCGGGGGGCTCTGTCCAATCCACAAAATGTACACATGCATATGTTTGTCTATACATATGTGTGTAGGTATATGAGTATGTATGTAAGTATACATGAACACTTGTGGAGTTGATGAGACAGGTGGTTGTGCCCAGCCAGAGTGTGTGTATGTATGTGTGTGAGACTGTGCATATTGCCTATGTAAAAGATTTTAATTCTTTTCCCTTCTTTTCTCTCACTTCATGGAGAGTTAATGAGTTCTAAGAGTCTCACCTGGCCAGCAAGAGGTCCTTGAGCTAGAGAGAAGAGAAACCAGCTCTTATTAAAGCATAAATAGTAAGAGTGTTACAGAGTAAGAAGCCAGAGCTTATCAAAACACAAATAGTAAGAAACCAGCACTTATTAACACACAAATAATAAGATTGTAAGGCCAGGGGTCATCAGTCTTTAGCCTTCATCTGACACGGTGTCCCACCCAGGACCATTCCCCTAAAGGCCAGAGGAGGCCTCTGGCAAGCTTCAACATCTTTTGGTATAGATTTGGTACGGATTATTTTGACAGTCAGGCAAGATTCTAAATAACATAGGTTTGATTTTAGGAGGGTAGTGCATCCTTCTAAAGGTCATTACCTGTTAGGAATCCAGTTTGTAATGACAGGGACAGGAAACTCTACTCAGGAGAGTATGGTTTGATTCTTATTAATTTTTATACAGTCTCAAAATGTAGCCCACGATAGCCTCAAATTTATGCTTTTACTACATCAGCTTCCTGAGCGCTGGGATTATAGTCTGGAACCATCACTGGCACTTGTAGTTAAGTTTATTATTATAAAGGGTCACCAAGAGCACAGGGAAGAGAGAGTTCTAGAAGTGAACAAGGGCTGGAAAACTTGAGGGTTTTTCAGACCACTGAGTTATTCTAAGATTGAAGTTATGGTTTCAGCAAGAGTCCTTGACTGTGTGAGAATTCTGCTCTTCCTTCTGCTGTACCTGCCTTTTTAACATTGAGTGTTGTGATGTCTTAAGAAAGCATGTGGTTTTGATTTAGATAGGACTCCCTGGAATCCAGACATTATACGATACTGTACATTCCAGCACATGATTACCTTTAGATAACTACCAACTGTCAGTGGAAACCATGATAATACACTCATAAGATACAGAGTATGCTAACTATTCATAAAGAAAGGTGTGTGGCTTTATGGAGATGACTGTAGCAAACTCCACTTGGCCAGCAAACATCTAACATATTCTAGTCATCTCCTGGGCTATTAAACATGTAACATGGTTAGATGGTAGTTAGACATGTAAAACACAAAAGCAAGTGTCTTAGCCAGGGTTTCTATTCCTGCATAAGCATCATGACCAAAAACAAGTAGGGGAGGAAAGGGTTTATTCGGCTTACACTTCCAGACTGCTGTTCATCACAAGGAAGTCAGGACTGGAACTCAAGCAGGTCAAAAAGCAGGAGTTGATACAGAGGCCATGGAGTGATGTTCTTTACTGGCTTGCCTCCTCTGGCTTGTTCAGCCTGCTCTCTTATACAACCCAAGACTACCAGCCCAGGGATGGTCCCATCCACAAGGGGACCTCCCCCCTTGATCACTAATTGAGAAAATGCCCCACAGCTGAATCTCATAGAGGCATTTCCCCAACTGAAGCTCCTTTCTCTGTGATAACTCCAGCCTGTGTCAAGTTGACACACACAACCAGCCAGTACAGCAAGTAACACGATTTAAAGATTTACAGATGGCTTGGGTAGATACTTATCAAAAACATACCGACAGGTATATGGACTGTATTCAGTATCTCCAATTGTCAGAGAAATAGTGAATTATATCATCACACCTGTTAGGGTAGTAATTGTCAAAAGGCAAGACACGGTGGTAGACAGAGATGTGGGGAAGTTAAAGCTTTGTTTGTCACCAACAGCAATGCAAAATAGTAAAACTCATATTGACAATAATGTGGAATGTTTCCAGAATATTAAACAAACTCCCAGATGACCTAGCAATTCCACTTATGGGTGTATGTCCAAATGATTTTACACCATCTAGATCAGGAAGAAATACCTGTACAGTAGTCTCCACATCCCTTTTCTGCAGGGGCTAGGATCCAGCCACTGCTTGGCACTGCCAACAGTACTGAGGCAGGTATATATTGGTTTTTTCCTAAATGCCCTGCAGTACTGTTGCATAATTATGTCTCTGTTCACAAGAAATCAATGTTTTTCTTTTTGTTCTTATGGAAAACAATACAAAGAAGGAAACAGTGGATCAACGCCTTTAAAGTACTAACAAGCCATGGATGCTGGAGAGATGGCTCAGTGGGGAAATTATTCATTGTATAAGAAAAAGGACTAGCATTTGGATCTCTGACCCCTACAAAGGGTGGGGGACTGCATGGTGGCAAAATCCCAACACTGGGAAGAGGAGACAGGAAAATATGGAGGACTCTCTACCAGCTAATCCAACCGGTGCAGAGAGAGAAATAGAAAGATACTCCAGGTAGATTTCTGGCTCCCACAAGTGTATGCACAGGCCTATGTACAAAACGTACATACAACAACCTTCCCATATACACAAGCCATCCATGATTACACAAGTCTTTAACTATAGCTGGAGAGTGGGCAGGAAAGATTGAAGGTGTCAGTCCAGTCTTGAATAGATAGATAGATAGACAGATAGATCCTGTCTCAAAAATAAACAAAAGTATATAAACCTAAAATTCTGTATCTAATAAAAATCCAGAAAAAAAGCCAATTAAAGGGATTTTTATGAACTGAAAGAATTCATTACCTATATGCCTGTTTTTGAAAAATATTAAATAGTATCATTTGGGGAAAAAGTGATATAAGAAAAAAAGGCCTCTGTCTACACAAAGGAACAAAG
Source organism: Mus pahari (assembly GCF_900095145.1). Classification (NCBI taxonomy): domain Eukaryota; kingdom Metazoa; phylum Chordata; class Mammalia; order Rodentia; family Muridae; genus Mus; species Mus pahari. Next base: position 77,202,734 of record NC_034599.1, read on the forward strand.
AACATGGAAAATAAAAACTGTGTTTTAATAGATATTTTTCAAAATATAAATCTCTTAAAATCTCACTTAAATTATAAGGAAAGTAGTAATAATGTATAAGGTCAGGAAGGAAAAGTATGAAAGCAAACTGTTTAGGCTCTTATGTGCTTACTAGACCTCTTGTAAATAGATTGGGATAACTTAGATGTATCTTATTAATACTAAAGCAGCAGTACAACTAATAAGCAATGAGGGATAAAATAGAATAATAACATAAAACAGGAATTAAACAGAAGAGCAAACAAATACTAAATAATAAGATCACATGCTTATCAATAATCTTATAAAATGTAAATGGTCTAAATACCTTCAGCAGAAGAAAGTATTTTGTCTGGGTGTGGGACACAGGTCTGTAAACTCAGGCAGAGACATGGATCTCTGTGAGTTCTAGGACTTACAGACTATCAGTTTGCCAGGACTGCAAAGTAATCGTCTGTCTTTTAAAAAGAATTTTAGATTTTGTAAAAAAGTGGACTCCACCTCTATGGAGGGATGCACACTCTAAATATGAGAATGTTTTGATTACAAGTAATGAGACCTAGAAGAACAAATCATTCAGCTGTGAATCAGCTGTGGATGAACTGAAATAGTATTACACACAGTAAACTACAGAGCAAAGCCTGTTACCACACAAAGAGCAAAATCATTCTTAATGATAACGGGGCAGTGTAATTAAGAGGGTATACACAAGTCCTGCCACTTCTAACATTACACAAAGTTTCAGAATGCTTAGCGCAAAGATGATAGAATTTGCCTGATTACCTAGTTATGGGATACCTATTTAAAAAGCTGCTGGTAACATACCTTTATGATGAAATACTGAATACTATCCTGTCCCTCGGAACAAACTATTTTGTGGGTTGAGGGGGACCCAGCCCAAAAGGAAAAAATGGGCGGGAAAGAAGAGGGAAGCCAAGCAAATTTGTCAAGGCTTCATTTATTGCCAGCTTGAACGTTTGGTTATAAACACTGTGAGGGGGAATGGGGAGGGGTTGAGAAACGATCAAAAGAAAGAGTGAAGGATGAATGGGGGGATGCTGACTGCAAGCTTGAAACTTCTTGTGATTTATCTCAGAGTCCTGGTGTCACTGCTCTGGAATGCCGGGCAGCTAATCTCAGAGTCCTGGATCCTCCCAGCTTAGGACAGAAGTCCTCTCAAGTCTGAGTAGCCTTGAGAGGAGGGAGACAGAGCAGACTTGGCAGGGAGGGGGCAACTCGGCTCTCAACAAAGGACCATTTGGCTACTAGGTGAGAGCTGTCCAAGGCTTGGTGTATCTCAGCCTGGCCTCCCACAGAATACCTTTGTACCTAAGACCAGGTACCATACAAAGATGGTGGCTACACTTATGACTTCTTCTTGGCATTATACTTGAAATTCTAGTCACTGTAGTTTGGGAGCAGGGCAGGAAAGGATAAAAATATTCAAGTTGAGAAGGACAAAATAAAACACTCTTTAATCAGAAGCAATACAACCCTCTATCTAGAAAATATTACAGGGAAAATCTTTTAGAAGTAATAAACAAATTTTAAATGTCAAGGGATACACCTGATAAAATATGCTAAAGACTATAAAACATTTCTGAGAGAAATGAAATACCTAAGAAAGGAGAGAAGTGTATCTTGTTTGTGATTTGGAAGACTCAAGACTATTGAGTCAAGTCTTCCTAAAATGAGTTATACATAGATTTATTACAATCTTATTCCAAATCCTAGCTAGTTTTTAAAAGTAGAAATTAGCAAACTGAGCAAAATAAAATACATCCAGAAATGCAAAATACCAACAACCACTTTGAAAAGCATCTTTAGTTATAATAACCTCAAACTGGGAACAAATGTTTGAGACAAACTGTGGTTTCATCCGTATAACAGAGCACTACTGAGCTTAGAACAGTTATGCAAGAACATGCCGAAATTGCACATGTACTGTGCCAACCAAGTTAAAGGAGTCTTCAAAGACACCATATTTCTGGAAAAGGCAAGTCTGTCCGTCAGGGAAGAGGTCCGTTAACTGCCAGGGGCCAGGCAGCTGAGGAAGTAACCAGTAATACAATTATCTGAGATTTGTGAGGTAATGGGACAGATAGAATTATTTAGATGAGGCCCAGGGGAAGACGCAGAGTAACTCACCTCAGGAAACTCTTGAGCCTGGAGCCAGCGCCAGAGCTGCTGGGGATTCCTCAGCCTGACTAGAACAAGCTGGGAGTCACCTCACTTGGCAAAGGGTACGTGGGGCCTGCGAGAAGCCCATCAGAAGTCAGATTGTGACCATAACGGGGAAGACACATCACCCTGTCCACAGACAACAGGAGATGGGGTCCTGGAACTTGTTTGGGGTGCTGAGCACTTACGTTCCTACTGTAGAATGGTTCCATGGGAAAGAGGGCAAAACCCTGTGGGACATTACTCCTGCATATGCGTGCCTTTGTGTGGTGGCTCTGTTGGGGCCATCCTGGAGCTGTCAACCCTCTGTGACACTCTGCGTACATTGTGTGCTTCTCACCTTTAGTCAACAGCTTCTTTGACCAAGTGGGCAGTGGTACTGAAATGTGCACCCCCATGAGCAGCATGCCTGTTTTCTGTCTGCCAGAAGCCTGTTTGTTACCAGCCGATACTTGACCGTGGTGCCAAGAAGTTCTACCCCAGCCACTTTAAGTCTGTGCCATCTGCCTTGAGCATTTAACAAGGACACCTTCAGGAGTGTACAGCACCTTCTCACTGCCAGAGCTTCCTCAAGCTCTTTCAGGTCCACTTCCTTCCTGTCCATTTCCCCAACTGCTCCTGTGACCCCAGGACCCCAAAGTACTGGAGGCACATCCAACAGAAAGCCGAACCTTGTCATTATCAGGTGCCAACACAGGATGGGACCAGGATGCTGGGGTCTTGTCAGCTTCTTAGTATGCCAGAGCCTAAGGCCCCCTTTCCTGTTCTGTAGCTCTCTTGGGCTTCTTGCTTTTCCTCTTCCCCAGAGAAACTGGGGCCTAATCAGCTTCATGTGTATGCCCACAAGTGTCCTAGGTAGACCAGGCTGTCAGCACCCCACAGTGAAGCCTCTCACACTCACCTTTAACCAGAGCAGCAGGGTGGGAGAGCAGTCAGGGTCAACTGGAGGCCTTTTCCCCATCTTTCTCCTAACGCAGTTACCCTGAGAATACTGGGGCACCTGGCCTCCTCTAGACAATGCCAGCATAAACCCATGCATCCAAGGATGGATGTGCACCCAGGCCACTGAAGGCCCTTGGGTTTCCACCTTCCCATTTCCCAGGATTTGAGTGACTGCCTTCCTTCCTCACTTCCCCTTTTATACATGCCTAGGGTTTACTGAGAAGGGACCCTCTAGCGATTATGTTTCATAGCCACTTTCTCCATCTCTGGGATGATGTGAGGCATGGAATGTGGCATGTAGTTCATAGATTTGTATACCATAGTATACCAAGGTTTGAATTAGATTGCTCAAGTTGACTTCTCTATACATGTGATTTTGAAGAGATTTTTTTGGTTTTGTTGTTCTTACATTTTTGCCAGTGACTGAATGGGGAAGTAATTTGTTTTGTTTATTCTCAGCATAAGCAAGTAAGTTGGGAAAAGCTCTTGACCCTCTTTTATAACTCTCCACACACACATACACACACACACACACACACACACACACACACACACACACACACACGCACGCACGCACGCACGCACGCCCAGGACTGTTTTTAAACTGCTTTATTTTGAAACTTCTTCCTTACTGCTCAGGCCGAGAAGGCTCTCAGTTAAAACTGGTCTAGAGGGAGCTGACTCTTTTGGACCTGGGATTCTGAATCTCATCTCTCCTGCCCAAGGAAGGCAAAGAGGAAGTCCCCTTTGTGGGGCCAGTTCCACCCTGACTGGGCCATCCGGAAGCCTATGCTCCCCCATGAACTTTTTGGCAACAAAGAAAACCCACAGGCCAGGTGGTGTTGGCACACGCCTTTAATCCCAACACATGGGAGGCAGACTAGGCAGGTCTCTGTGAGTTCGAGGCCAGCCTGGTGTGCAGAGTGAGTTCCAGGACTGCCAGGGCTACACAGAGAAACCCTGTCTCAAAAAAGAAAAGAGACCCCACATGCTTGAGCTCCTTACTGCTTCTCTGGGACTCACCCTTCTGGCCTCTCATGGAGGCTGGTGTCTGATTTGGACCCAGAAGGCCATAGAAGTCTCTGGTCTTGATTCAGTTGGGTACATCACTTCCTCAAACTTCCTGGACTCATGCAGGGGCTGGAAAGGCCTCAAGTTGGTGCAGGGGAGTAGTCGACTAGGGTTTAGGGTGAAGGATAAGATCTGTGAGAGCAACAGGAATCTGAAAAGCTCCCATTCCTAAGGATGAAACAGGAACACCCCCCCCCCCGCCCTCGGGCTTTTAGGATCCATAGGCGGATGACCTAAACCATGCACCAGCCTCCTAGCAGAGGCCTAGTGTAGTGAAGTTCCAGAGCACAGTCAGATTCACTTCTGTACATAGTAAGACTGCTGGAAGGGAACACATACCTCAGAGCTGTCGGTGAAATATGGCATACTCACTACTAATCATAAGTCTAACTGAATAAATTAGATTACAATGTTGGAAATATTTAGAAATTAGCCAAATAATAACCCTGAAAGGGAGAACCCTCCAGTTTCAGAAAAAATAAAAACAAATAAATTTTAAAATGGTTTCAAAGAATTTTAAAGTATATAAGCTAATATCAAATCATTTTAAATTTCATTATCAGAAGTCTTTAGTTAGAAAATAATATAGCTATAAATATTATTTTTTTCCTTTATCTGGTATATTTGTTATCTTAAAATAAAGTGACCTTCTAATCTGGCTTTACTCCTTCCTTACCATCGTTCGCTCGTTCGTTTGTTTGTTTGTTTGAGACAGGGTCTTGCTATGTAACCTTGGCTGACCTAGAATTTGCTTTGTAGACCAGAGTGGTCTACCCGACTCTGCCTCGAAAGTGCTGAGTTGTTAAGGGCATGTACCACCGTACTGAGATTAAGGGTGTGTACCACCAGACTGAGATTAAGGGTGTGTACCACCAGACTGAGATTAAGGGTGTGTACCACCAGACTGAGGTTAAGGGTGTGTACCACCAGACTGAGGTTAAGGGCATGTACCACCAGAATTGCTTGGCTTTACTTTTTATACTTATCTTTAGACAAAAAATTTAAAACTACATGAGACATGAAAATAACATCAAGTATCCTTTCACTTACAGGTCTGCATTACATTTACTGAATTTGGAAAAATGCAAAGTATTTGTAACTTTCTGGTTGAAAAACTAGATAGCTCCGTTGTCATCAGCCCACCTGAGTTCTATCACACACCAGGTTCTGTTGAGAATCTTCGGTGAGTTAACACATCTTTAAATTATTCTTTCTGAACAAAACGATGGACTGCTGCAGGTCTTTTAATGTCACCCTAATCTTTCCTTTGGATCCCTAAGGCGGCAGGCCTGTCTGGTTGCTGTTGAGAATGCATGGCGCAAAGCTCAAGAAGTCTGTGACCTCATTGGCCAAACTCTGGGAAAACCTTTACTAATCAAAGAAGAAGAAACAAAGGACTGGGAAGGGCAAACGGATGATCATCAGCTATCCAGATTGCCAGGCTCATTAACTGTACAACAGAAAATCAAAAATGCAACCATCCATGCAGCTTCGAAGGTGTTCATTACTTTTGAGGTAAAAGGAAAAGAGAAGAAAAAAAAGCATCTTTAAAATTATAACTAAAACATAATGTGTCTGTACTTTTAAATCTGTTTTTATGCATTTTACAGTGCTTCTTTCTGTCTCGGACTTACATATTGTATGGTATACTGAGCCTCAGTAAAATCTGCCACTTTTTGAACATAATGCCACAGAATATATATGATTACTTTCTAGTTTCCAGAACATTCTGAGAAATGCTGTAAGAAATAAATGTATTGAAACATACTTTTGTATACTGAGAATTTATATATTGAAAATAAAATTAACAAAAAACCCAGTTCATATTGAATTTTTACTTCGAAAAACAGATTAAGTCATGTCATGCTTGTATTTGTCTAGCTGTATAAAACTGTAGAACCTGAGCTGCATCTCAAGAAAAGCATTGTTCATGTTTCATGAAGCATGTTAATATTTTCCATTTAATCACAGTCTATATGCTTTTCTTTTAAAATATTTCACACAATGTATTTTAATTATATCATTTTCCCTCCTCCAACTCCTCATAGGTTCTACCCCCTCCATCTGTAGAATCCAAAATAAATTCAAGACCACCCAGCCCCTTCCCCCTCTGAAGGGACTTTCCAAACTATACAGGCAGGCCAAGTACAGAGCCAGATAAGGAAGCTGGCCGACTAAACAATGCTGAGAAAAAATACAAGGGCAGGCAGAGTGAGGGACTAGGCCAAAGGTAGTCACCCTGTGCCAACCAACCAATGCCTGAAAGGGTTACTTGCTACACCAATGAGAATAAGCCAACTAGCCCTGTTGCCTAAATCTGCCCCTTACAAGGTATAAAAAGTGTGTTCTTGGTTTGTTCGGGGTCTCTGCTCTTGCCTGTGTGCTGAGGAGGGTCCCCAAGGCATTGGATCAATAAAAAAATCCTCTTGTGGTTTGCAGCGATGTTGATCTCTGTGGTCTTTGTGAGTGAGGGTCTTTTGGAAGACTCCAACACATCCACCCAACTTTATATTCTTTCTCTTAAAAATCCAAAATCAAAACAAAGTGTACCCGTGTGCGCATACACACACACACACACACACACAGAGAGAGAGAGAGAGAGAGAGAGAGAGAGAGAGAGAGAGAGAGAGAGAGAGAATGGATTACAATTTTGTTGGCCAACTATTCTTGATCATGAGGCTTGCCCTTAAGTATAGTTAATATACCTGTGTACCATTAAAGAAAAGTGTTTTTTCTCTTCCCCTGTAGCTACCAATTGCAAATAGTTATGGGTAGGACTTGATGCCCATTTTCCCGTCCCTGTGCTGGGATTTTGCCTGGCTTAAACTTGTGCAGGTCTTGCGAGTATTATCACAGACTATGTGAGTTCATATGTGCATCAGCCTTGTGTCTGGAAAAAGCTCCTTCCTTGGAGTCATCCATCACCTCTGCTTTCCTACAGTCTTTCCCTTTTCTTCCGAGTCAACCCCCAAGCCTTCCAAAGGAAGAGTTTGATAATGACATCCATTTAGGGCTGATTGCTCCAAAGACTGCACTGTCCAGTTGTAGGTCTCAGGGTTAATTAGTACCTACTGCAAGAAGGATCTTCTCTGATGAGGGTTGAGCAATGTGCTGATGTATGAGTATAGCAATATGTCTTACAAGTTATTTATTTTATTGCTATGTTCCTCTAGGAGAATGATAGTGGTAGATTTCCCCCTAGGGCCCATAAACTATTCCTGAATTCAATGTGTGTCCTGGGATACTTGTTCATTCATATTCATTTCTATTTTGTTCATAAAGCTAGAAATTGGAAACAGAAGTCTTATCTACTGATGAATGGCTAACAAAAATGTAATGGATTTACACCAAAGAACATTATTCACCTGTTAGGAAAAGTGAAAAGTTCAGGTAAATGGATAGTGCTAGAAACAATCACTCTAAAGTGAAGGAACTGAGACCCAGAAAGACGAGCATTGCCTGCTTCGTATGTCGATGTTAACTTAAGCTTTATCTATGTGGGTTTCAATCAGAATGATCACAGAGGTTAGGCAAGTAGTAAGAGAATAGGAGGAAAGAGGAAATCCTCCAAAGAAGGGGAAACCATATAGTGTTGGAAAGGGACAAGGGAATTAAAACCCAAAACATTAAAAAGGAAGATTAAGGGAAGAGAATTGGAGAGGGTGGAATATGGGGAGGGACAGCAAACACTAACTTTGGAAGTCTTGTGAAACGTACTACTTCCAGCCTTGAACAGAGCAGGTTCTAGGTGAAAAAGCCTAAGTTCAGGCATGGTGGTCCATGTCTTTAATCCCAGCATTACAGGAGACAGAACCATGCAGATCTTGGAGTTCAAAGGTCAGTCTACAGAGCAAGTTCCAGGACAGCCAAGCTTAGGCAGTGAGGGGGCTGGAAAATAGAAAGCTGGTAATAAATAGGGGGGTGATGTTCCAGCCTCAGCAAGCAGCAGAACTCGGCAGCTTTGGCACTGTAGCTCTGGTTTTAGACATATGACGCTGGGACAATTGATGCTGGTTAGCTGGAGCTAAGAAATTAGCAGTGATTAAGCATCACTAAGGTGAAATCTGGTATCCATTTTCTGAGATCACAAAGAAGCAGTGTTCCAGAGATAGCCAAGGTTGTACCTCATGCTGCAGCTGGACTTTCTAATGTGTAAGAATCACTCAGGTGGTACTGGTTTTGAAGGTATGGAGGAGTCATGGAGAACAGCTGAGGCTTGACACTGTGAGAGGCCAGGGAAGGCCATTGGTGAAGGTGCAGCCTCAATTGCAGTTGATGGCCCAGGACTGAAAGGGGTCATGCAAAGAAAGGTGAGGTTTGGCACCAAGAAGAGAGACTATAAGAGGCTATTGGTGAAGCCTAGTTGCAGTTGAAGATCCCAGTGTATCCCAGTACCATAGAATGATCACCAAGAATAGCAGCAGCAATGGAGTGGAATCAACCAGAGCCTCGAGTGCTAGAGAGAGCAGAGATGGAGAAGTGACCTAAGCCCTTTGGAGGGGCCCAGAAGATCAGGTGTGGATCTCAGATACTGGAACAGGAAGTTGTAAAGCTGAAGTCGACTTGGAGACCCCAAGATGTTAAAGATGCCAGAGCTGTGGAACACCTGCCGAGGACAGCTGCTCAGCCCAGGAGAAAGAAGTTTGTTGCAGTCAACGAAGGTGAAAAATGAGTGGAGATCTGAAGACCGCTTTGACATCAGACATGGAGAGGCAGAGTTTGGAGTTTTCCCAGCAGGTTTCCTGTCTTACTTTGGGGAATTACAGTTAAGTGATTGGATGGATCTTAGAAGAGACTTCGAACTTTGGACTTTTAACATTGTTGAATGGGGGCTTTGGAAGTTGGACCTAATGTACCTTTTATTATGCTATGGCTAGGGATGGCCCCCATAGCCTTGTGTTTGAGCAAGCCTATGGGTGCTAGGGAGTGGAATAACATGCTTTACCCAGGGAGTGCCACTATTAGGAGATATGGCCTTATTGGAGTAGAGTAGGTATGCCATTGTGGGTGTGGGATTTAAGGCCCTCATCCTAGCTGCCTGGAAGTCAGTCTTCCTCTAGCTGCTTTCAGATGAAGATATAGAACTCTCAGATGTTCCTGCACCATGCCTGCCTGGATGCTGCCATGCTCTCATCTTTATGATAACGGTCTGAACCTCTAAACCTGTAAGTCAGCCCCAGTTAAATATTGTCATAAAAAGTTGCCTTGGTCATGGTGTCTGTTCACAGAAGTAAAACCCTAAGACATGCATATTATTAAAAGTAGTTAAAATAGAGTTACCATTTAGGAGAGACAATACCCCAGCTAGATATCATGACACCAAGTAAGATCCCCAATACCATGAACAGGTTACACTTTTTTTTGGCCAACAGTGCTCTCTCTCTCTCTCTCTCTCTCTCTCTCTCTCTCTCTCTGTATGTATGCATGTATGTATATATGTATATATGTATGTATATATGTCTTATTGGCTTTCTGGCTTTATAATAGAAATTGAAGCCATAAAATATCTATGGACAGATAAGGTGAGCAAGCACATTTTAAAGATTAATATGTGTGAGCATGCATGTGGAAGTCACAGAACAACTCTGTAGAGTCAGTTTCACCGTCTGTCCTGCCTTCCTTATTTCTGCTGTATACTCCAGACAAGGTGGTCAAGAGCTTCCTGACAGCCTTCCTATTCCTGCCTCCCATTTTGTCATATGCATGCTGTAGTTACAGACGAAGACTAAAGCTACAAAGTTGTAAAGTCATTTGTCAGCTGACAGCAATTTAACTTCTGACTGCTCTGCAATGACTTTTCTTGGTGAGACACAACACATACATGTATTCATCCCACGTAGAGAGCCTGTAGCTGACCAAACTGGGTATCACCAAAGTATAACTGGTGAATCAATGAACTTTATAAGGGTTCTTAACACAAATGTGGGTGAGGGATAAAGGAGCAGAAATGACTCAAAGACACCTACATCGTCAAAGCCCACCACAGCATGGGGGACAGATCATAAAACATGGGAGCCCAGAGCATACTCCACAGACAGCACGACGGGTTGGAGAGTGTCCTTTCCTCAGTTAGTCTGAACCCTCTCCAGGCAACTCTATGGTTTCTGCTGCTTCCTGGTCTGATCTCAAGAGTCTCTCAAGCTCGGTTTATTTGAGCATGACGACGTTGAGCAGCCTTTACTCTTGGAAGGAAGGGGCCCAGTAAATCTGATCAGTTTCAGAGACTTCCTTTCTGAAGCTATTTTGAGTTGTTTACCTTCTATCTTAAAACTCTTACCTGCAGGGCTGGAGAGATAGCTGGAAGGGTACCAGCATTACTGCTCTTCCAGAGGATGGTGTTCAATTCCCAGCATCGATGCTGTGGCTTACAACCTTCTGTTAACTCCAGTTCCATGTGATCTTCTGCCCTCTACTGGTTGTCTTGGCCAATGCATGTACATGGTACACAGACATAAACATAAAAAAAAAAACAAGACAAAAGAAAATTTAAGCTGGGCATGGTATCGCACACCTTTAATCTAAGCACTTGTGAGGCAGAGGCAAGCATATCTCTGTGAGTTCAAGACCAGCCTTATCCATATAATGTGCTGCAGGACAGTCAGAACTAGAGAGACCCATCTCAAAAACCAAACCAGAACAATTAAAAACCTGCAGGATGGAATATTTCCAACTGGAAGGGAACTGCTGAACAATGCTGACGACATGTACACTGGGCTCTAAATGAGTTACTTAAGGGATCTCACTCTAAAGTCTGCCAGGATAAATCTTTCCTGACCCATTCCTGACAGGATTCTTTTCAAGAGACCCTTTTAAAAATGTACAAAAAGCAGAGCATTACAATCAGATTCCAGAGACAAAAGTGTCAAGTATATTTGGAACAAACCCACTATAGTTTAAGCTTTTTAAAAGAGAAAATTCTACTTAAAATGTTTACTTATAGTAATTATTTATAAAATAAGTTTACATAGTCACAAGTGCAAGACCCTTATAGTTGTAATTGAGCTTATTTCTTATGTCTTTTATATGACAGTTGGTTTGAGCTGAGTTTAAATAAATAAGAGCTGGAAAATAACATATAATTCAAAACCATAGTCACTGATAACTTCATAAAATTGTCTGCATCCTCTGAGAAGCAGAAATCCCATTTCAGTCAGTTTCGTTTTGTTGGTGTTTTTGGTTTGGATTGGTTTGGTTTGATTTGGTTTGGTTTGGTTTGGTTTGGTTGTCATTGGGGTTTTTGGCAATAATTGGATACTGAGGATTCAGAAATATAAAGCATGAATTATAAGATCAAGACATAATTAATACATTTCCTACAATGCAGTTTTGATGGGAAGTGAATGGTTCTTTATTTGTGCTGAGGAAAAAAAAACACTAAGTTAAATTTAAAATAACTGGGACTAGTGAGATGGTTCACTGGTTATGAGCACTGGCTCCTCTTTCAGAGGTCCTGTGTTCAATTCCCAGCATCCACATCTAAGGATCTGACGCCCTCTTCTGGCATGCAGGTATACATGCAGACAGAGTACTCATTAAAAATAATAATTACTTACATACTTTTCTACGTATAAGTCAGTGTATCATAAGTTCTGATATTCTCAGGGACTGGTAATAGACATCTGTCAGGAACAAAAAATATTCTTTTCTTTAGATTTAGATCTTTTATTTATGTGTATGAATACACATGTACTGGGTACCCTCGGAAGACAGAAGACAGCATAAGCTCCCCCAGGAACTAGAGTTGCAGACAACGCCCACCTTGTATTGGTGCTGGGAACTAAACTCCAGTCTCTTGGAAGAACAACAGGCACGCTTTAACTGCTTAGCCATCTCTCCTTCACTAAGAAATACTCTCTTAAAAACTCTATCAGAAGGATATTTGTTTCCCTTCTGTCCACAGTCTACATCTGTCCTAGGAGACTCCTACCCAGCCGGCAGATACCATCCAGGAATCAACCTTGCCTCTAGTATTGCCCAGGAACCAGCTCACCTTCCTAGACCCAGTAGTCCTACAAAACCAAAGGCCCCTGACTTGCTGACCACAGAGAAAAAGAGGTGCTTGTCTCCTCCTCAACAATGAATGTTGTTATTGTGTACACCAGTCTGCCCAGGTAGAAGAGTGGATTAAGAACAACCCTGAGCTGGGATGCAGAATCCAACCTTTGGGAGCTGACTCCAGTCAGGACTCTCAGCTCATTCCTCTCCTCTGCCTGCCCCCCCCTCCATCTCCAACATGGCAAAGAGCGCCCCATCTCTTCAGATTTTTTCCAGAAGAGAATTACTGAGTAAACCAGATGCTTCTGACAGTATTCCTCCAGGTCTCGTATATTCTTGGCTGCCAGCTTGCACCCCTGCATTGGACCAGAATTCCACACCCACCTTTTGCCAATTCCACACCCACCTTTTACTCAACAGGAAGCAGCTTAAATGAAATACTGTCACCCCTTATCATCAACAAAAGGCTGAGATGTTAGGTCTCTAAATCAGGCACTAACGTTGCAGTGCTGATGGCAAGGACTCTAGCTGGGTTTTGTAAGGGAACAAAAACCTAAAGCATTTCTCAGAAGCCCTTAGAAGCCAGCTGAATAAACCTAACAGCAACTGTCAGCACCTTCTCTGCCGGAAAAAGTTCCCACGCTAACCATCTGGCTGTTTCAACTTCTGAACATCCTGCCACCCCCTGGCACAATACAGTCATATAAAACACAACAATCTTTTGCAGCTGAACACCGTCCTCCAGTGTGAGAGGCAGCCAGGTAGTTGGGATTCTCTCCACGGAGAGTGGGAGAGTGTTTTGTTTTGCACCATGTACACCAAATAATTGCTCCTAAATAAATATACCACTTGTATACCACCAATTCCACATCACAATTTAGTTGTAAATATGAACTAATCCAGGCTGGAGGAAGAGTAAGCAAGACTGTATATTACTGGCTGTCATGGTGAGACAGGCTGACTCCATGACAGGCTTCAAACTGGCAGTTCGGGGGACTAGACCTCAATCTCTGTTTCCAAGAACTGGGCAAGTCCAGGCCTTAGAAGCTGCCCAGCCTCCAGGCCTGAGGTAAGCAGGATGGGTCAGCGGCAGTTTTTAGACTCCTTCAGCAACAGTTTCCAGCCCTGCCCTGTGCCCCAGCCCCCATGCCCCAGCAATGGTTCTGGAATGTCCCTAGAGATAGATCCAACAGGTTAAGATAGAGGTCACCTACCCCTCACTGGAATTCCCCTAATGTGCTTTAAAACAGGCATGTGAGCTCACTTTGGGGCCTCCACCTTGGAAGATGGTAGACCCAGCATGCTGGACTTCTACAAACAAAACAAAACAAAACAAAACAAAACAAAACAAAACAAAACAAAACAAAACAAAAAAACGCTCTTTGCTTTTGCATACTATGTGAGTCCGGGTTATCATTCCTTGGCGAATCATGGACCCTTATCATGGGTATTACATTTGTTAGGGTTTCATATGCTCAGTATAATTGGTGGGACCCAGGGAGGCAAAGGGGAAGTTTTGTATCATATGAGATGAAATTTGAGGAGGCAAGAGAACGTGTTAACTTGGCCTGATCCTGAAACAAGCTAATGATTGCAGAATTAAGGCCATCTTACAACGGCCATGTGGCTTCCCACTAGTGTAGTAGATGGGGGTGTGGGATGTCTATCTTTCAAAATAGAAGTGTCCTTTAGAAATATGGCTCTATTACCTATCCTCTTTCCCCTTCACAGCGTTGGACAGGAAATAGGGAAATAGTTCCAGCATTTATTTCATATACCTCAGTTTTATACTGATCATATATACTGCAACATAATTACTTTTTACCTGTCCTTCTACATGACTGTTGATTCCTTGTGTTGGATAGTTTTTCAGTGTCTGGTTAACAGAAAGAACTATCTATCAGATACTGTGGTTTACTTTCAAATAGAGTCCCTCAATGCCAGAGTACCTGAATACTGGTTTACACAGTGTTGATTCCAGATGTCTGTCTGATTGTGCTGTGTTTGCATATTATCTTTAAGGAGCATGTTATTTCTCCAAATCTCATTTTTCTCACAAGAATATCTAAGCAGGGAGTATAATTCAGTGATAGAGTGCCTCCCGAGCACACAAGAAGCACTGGTCTGGAAGAAAGATGTTTACAGTTATTTAAAAGCACACACTTCATTGTGTGCACTACTCTCACAGTGTGTTAGAACAATGTCTCTGACAGCCGACTGCATAGGCAGTTAATTTGTCTCTTTTCCCTGTTGCCATGATAATACACAATTGTGCTCACCAGCAAAAGCCATAAACTTGTCCAGATAAAAAAAGATGTTTTGGAAATCTTCATGCAGCCACTGCAAAAGAGCATCTAATAAATTTAGTTAACTTATAATTTTTAATAAACATGGTTAAATTGAGTTTGTTTCCATTAGCATTAATTTCATTCTAAAGCTTATTTAGAATGAAAATCATATTTGCACTTGATAGTAACAATGAGCACGCAGCACATACACACAGTTATACTTTTTCCTTCTACTAAATAAAGCATATATATCTATTACAATTCCATCTTAAAATAATGAGTGCAGTGATTCAAATAAATCAACTCTAGCCCAAGGAAAGAAAAACTCTCAATGGTATTTTTAAAGTTTATGCTAAATTAATCATGTAAAGTTCAAGGTACTACATTCCAAATGGAGTAGGGGATGCAGTATAATTAATTCAGAGTTGAATGTCAACCAAATTTTAAAAATTTTAGCATATCAAATACTGCCCTTACCTCAATATTTACAAAAGATTTATTCATCTCCATTGTACCTATTCCTAAAATGACATTCAGTGACAGATTCATATGATTTGTAACAGTCAACTTTAATATGCAGCTGATTTTTGTTTTTAAAAAAGATACATGTATTTATTTTATATGAGTACTTTATCTGCATGTACCCCTGCCTGCCAGAAGAGGGCATCAGAACTCAGTATAGATATTTGTGAGTCACCAGGTAGTAGCTGGGAATTGAACTCAGGAACTATGGAAGAGCAGTTGGTGCTGCGGAACCATCTCTACCGGCCCCCATTGCAGCTGAAATTTTTAACAAGAATTTTTGTGTCATCCACAAGGTCAGCATATACTTGAAGAATGACTGCATTTGTTTCATTTTGGAGAAATTTAAGAAGTCACAAAATTCCAAAGTGTTACTCCTCTTATTAAACAATGTGGTCATTTAAATGGTCCTTTAACATTTAAGAAATAAAGAACTGAGTCTACATTCAACTGTTTTATCTACATGATTAGGTACTCCACTGGTCTCTGTTGACACTTAACAAGAGAAAACTCATACACTGTTTGGTGATGATAACATAAATGCTAGAGTAACCACCACAAGACTGATGAGAATGCCCACAGCATCCCTGCCAAAGGGAGCTAAATGCCAGCAGCATCAGCAGCATCCATAGGGCCCAGAGTCACTTCTCGCTCTGGAAGGAGCAGAAATGTAGGAGTTGGGAATAATAAACTTCTTGAAATACAATAGTTACTGTTACAGGACTTATCACTTTCAGAAATCTGGGTGGAAGTCAAGCAATATTTTCGATGTTAAGGTTTTGGTTTCCTGCTTAAAAGACTGTTGGTTCTTGTTTTTGAACATGAGTAGACAAGTGAATGGTAGGACTAGAAAGACCCATGTACAAGCTTAATAATTGTTAAATCATCAGTAAAATGGGATTTAATATACTTGTTAAGTTATACCTGAAAGTAGTATCACTTATTTAGAAATGGCAAATGCTAAACTGCTTTGAAATGAATTAATAAAACATGATACATTAGCAAAACTGTTTTCTTTAGTAAATTAAAAATAAAATTCTGAAGTTCCTTCACCTTCCACTACCCTACATCATGATCAGGACATAGTTACTGTCCTATGGTTGCTCTTTTTGGAGTCACTTGGAGTCAGGATGAACAGCCCCAAAGTTTGCACATGGTACAAGTCATAACTGAGTCTAACATACCATAGCTTAGGCCAGACATCTGTTATTTTTGCCAATGAGAAGTTAAATTTTTATAACAGAGAGTTTTCATGACTGATTTGGGAAAATGGATTTTGTAATTTTTAAAACCTTATAATGGTATTTCCTAAAATAATAGAAACTAAGAGATTTAAGTTTTCCATATCATGCAGTTCTATTTCTTTCTCTTTTTTTGTTTTATTTATTTATTTATTACATATAAGTACACTGTAGCTATCTTCAGATGCTCCAGAAGAGGGAAGTCAGATCTCATTACGGGTGGTTGTGAGCCACCATGTGGTTGCTGGGATTTGAACTCAGGACCTTCGGAAGAGCAGTCGGGTGCTCTTACCCACTGAGCCATCTCACCAGCCCGCAGTTCCATTTCTATACTCTTCAAAAAAAAATTCTCTTTCCTGCCAAGCCCAGAGCAAATACTTAGAATGGATGCTGTTACTCGATTTTTTTCCTGCAATTTTCTCATAGCATAACAACAACAAAAACCCAAATAAACAAACATGCCTTAATTAAATTGTCAAAGGTAAATTTTTTTCAAAGCTTTAAAGAGATTTGCACAGACATTTTACATATCATGACGCTATCTTGCCTCTGGTCAATAGCTTTCTTATATAGAAATTACTTAGACTGGTTTCATTCTCAAGAGATATTGATAGGTTTAAATCCATTGATTGCAGTATTACATGAAAAATCACATTAAGATCATATATGAGGAATCTAAGTACCCAGATATATAAAGCTATCAAAGCAAAGAAAGGGATTACTTTCCTGACTTTTTAACAGGCAACTTCTCACGCTGTTGCCCAGGCTAGCCCAGAACACCTGGTCCAAGCCACCCTCTCTCCTCAGCCCCCTAATAGCACCAACAATGACTATCCCCTTTTAAAATAAAAGCTTGCCTCTACTTTTCATTACCTAGCCTGGAGCGTCCTAATAATAGGATAGGGTAGTGATCCTTTTAAAGATGTGTTTTCATTATTTTAAAATTATGTGTATATGTCTCTGTGTGTAGCTGCTCTCAGAGAACAGTGAGCCAGATCACTCCAGGCCCAGAGCTACAGGTGGTTCTGAGCCATCTGATGTGACCACTGAGAACCCAACTCTGGTCCTCTGCAAGAAGAGCAGTGCCTGCTTTTAACAACTGAGATATCTCTTCAGCTCCAAGAAGCCTGTTAAACCTTACAAACTATAAGCCAAATAAACTCTTTACTCCTCCAAGTTGATTTTGGTTAGTGTCTTATTACAACAGAAATCCAACAGCTATCTATTTGGACTTATGGAACATTCAACAGGAGGGAAATCATGCCTGATAGTAGAAATCCATTACCACCACTTTTATTAAACCAGCACAATTCCTAACTACATTCTAACATTTACACCTATGCCCACAGATAAGTGTAGCTCTCATCCCTCATCAAAGGCCTCTGAGCAGCAAATGGAAACTATTACAGAAAACCACAACTGGACTTAATGCAGAGAAAGACCATGGGGAGCCCAGCTCCCAAGGATAAATCTTTTTTTGTTTTGTTTTGTTTTGTTTTTGTTTTGTTTTTCGGAGACAGGGTTTATCTGTGTAGCCTGGGCTGTCAATGAACTCACTCTGTAGACCAGGCTGGCCTCAAACTCAGAAATCCGCCTGCCTCTGCCTCCCAAGTGCTGGGATTAAAGGTGTGTGCCATATAACTGCACCTAAGGTCAGGGAACAATTAGAGCCAGTGAGTTTCAGAGACTGTAACAGTCAAAAGACTGGAATGTCTGTTGTGAAGCCATGTCTTCTAAAAAGGGTTGCCTAAGTAAGACCTAAAAAATGACAGTATCAGCAGACATACTAATGTGGAAGAGACAATTTCATTAAGTCATAGTGTTCCTAGACAAAAATCTCTAACAGGTAGAGGCAGAGAGGAGGAGGAGGAGGAGAAGGCAGAGGGAGAGAGGGAGAGGTGGAACGAGAGTGAGAGAGGCGTGAGGGAGGCATTGGAGAGGGAGAGGGAGAGGGAGAGGGAGGGGGAGGGGGAGGGGGAGGGGGAATGAGCCTCTCCTAAGGACCAGCCTAATTGGTTATCCAATACAAAGTGGTCAGCCATGAAACCATACACTCATAAACAAAAATGGATTCAGACTATATTTATATGTGTGCATCTATGCATTTATGTAATAATAAAGAAAGAGAGGCCATTTTTTTTTGATGGGGTAGACATGAGAAGGGTTGGTGGGAGGAAACATGAAGGGTTGGAGAGAAGAGAGGAAAGGAAGAAATGATAAAAATTGTGTATTAATCAAAATGTTAAATTAAAAATAAGAATTATACAAAGCCTAACCCAAAGAAAATTTTGTCTGAAAATGAATTTTAACTTTGAAGATTAGTCATTATCTGAGTTTTGGTATTATATCCAACATATTAACTAACATATTTGATGCTTTGCTATGGTAGCCATACCTCTCTAAGGAGCAACACTGCAAAGATCTATTCCCTCCCACAAAGGATCTGACATTTCTGTGCTGACTTCAGTGAAGCAAGCTCTTTTGCCTATAATTACATTTCTACTGTTCATTAGTTGATGATCTCGTTCATGTAGAAAATTAATTCACTACATTCCAAAAGAATAGAATATGGCCTAGAAATACAGGAGGGCCTGTAAATTTTCCGGTAAATGGCCTATTTCCTTCTTAGGTGATCCTATCACTTAATAATTTTAAGGTGCCAATTTAAATAATAGCAGTTAAAATTTTAGGTTATAAATTTTAGGTTATTACAAACTGTCATCAAGTGTAAAGTTTTATTCACATCACATGGAATCTGTATACCAGGCTGCAATCTATTGAATTATAAAAATTTGAAATTAGCAGAGATTCAGAGACAGAAAGAAACTGAGAAGATGGCAATCCTGTAAGAAACAAGAGCAGGACCTCAAGACACAAGTCAAGTCAAGGACTTGTTAATATGGGAGAGCATGTTGGGCCTGGCAGAACTCCATTTGCCAGGGACTTATTAGACCAGAGCCCAGCAGCTGCGTCCTGAGTCCCATGGTGAGTCCACACGAGCATGTGGCCCCTAGGATGTGCCTAGAATAAGCAATGCCTGAGGATTAAATAGGTGTGTATCTAATAGTCAAGAAACTCCTCTCAAGAGTGGTCCCAGTGGCACTACCAAATCTTCCTCAGGTTTCACAGGCAGATAAACACTTCCCAACCTTTCCATTGGGTGCTGACTCTGTAGTCACACTAATGGATTTCACAGTCTTTCTTGGTTTCTTCATTTCTTTGTTATCCTTTATTAAAATCTTTGAACATTTAATTACAACTTGGTATCTGCATTTTAAAGACCACAGATTAACCCATAAATATAGTATAGCTCATGGCAGAAGCATGAAGTTTTATTAAATTATAGATTAAAAAACAACCATGGCACAAGATTTTCTGTCTTCTATAGTAAGACCCAACATCAGAACTGCCTCAAGACTCTAAAGGGTGAAACACTAGCAGCAGAAACCAGTCACTATCAGCCAATTCCTTTGGCAGAGGAGCATAAGGTACCTGATCTGTGGTTTCTCTAATGCAACATGAGATAATTGTACTGATCTCTTGAAGTGAAAACTAAATGAGGTTCATAAAAAGCTGACTAGTGCCCTATGTATCATTCTTAGTAACAACAAATCCCCTGTTCTTATTATCAGTGACTTTAGCGCTGGCAGAAAGCTTGGCAACAGATGTAGGACAGAAAATACACATCATACTGAAAAATAAAACAAACAAAATGACAAAAAACCTGGAAAAGAAACATTGGCTAGAGAATTGAACAAATCATTCATTTAGCTAATAAGATTACATTATTTGCTGCAAATTTTGCTGTTTTTATTTAACATGTGTTATTAATTATACTTTTTGTCTTTAGGTGAAATAATTAGCATTATATTTGTAATTTTTATTAGATATTTTCTTTATTTAAATTTCAAATGCTATCCCGAAAGTTCCCTATACCCTCTCCCCGCCCCTGCTCCCCTACCCACCCACTCCCACTTCTTGGCATTCCCCTGTACTGGGGCATATATAGTTTACAAGACCAAGGAGACTCTCTTCCCAATGATGGCCAAATAGGCCATCTTCTGCTACATATGCAGCTAGAGGCACGAGCTCTGGGGTACTGGTGAGTTCATATTGTTGTTCCACCTATAGGGTTGCAGACCCCTTCAGTTTCTTGGGTACTTTCTCTAGCTCCTCCATTGGGGAACCTGTATTCCATTCAATAGTTTTCACTATGGTAATTTAATGAATGTTTGGTTCCCAAATTGTAGTAACAGGAATGCAAATGTTTTTATTAAATGATAATGATTGCCACAGGGATTGACTACCAGACTCATATATAAAAGCCAAACAGGAATCTCAGAGCCTTTTACCACACAGCCCCGGGTAACATGGCAGCCATTTACTAGGGTGTCTTAGTATCACAAGGTAAGCAGAAAGTGATGAAATTTGGTGTAGGGTTTCAGCTGAGCAGAGCTTCTCATGACAGGCAAGGTTTCAGCTAACAGTCCCAGATAAACTTTGTCCAACAGTCTGAAATGTTTTCCTTTCAGGAGGAAAGATGATGAAGTGATGGTAATGTTCTCAAAGCCATCTTAGTCCAGCAAGCTTACCCTCTGAGCACTTGCTGCAGGTTACAGCTGCTGGGTGATGTTTCTCAACTCTTTATAAAAGTTGCATCCTTTGTCATATAAGGTCACTAAGGGCTTTTTTTTTTTTTTCCCATTAGTCTATTAAATGATAAGCTGTAACTTAACTGAGACTTCTTTGAAATCATTGGGGCCTAAATAAACTTACCAAAGCCCGACTCTTCAGAGTGTACACCGGTTCTGGCTCATTACCTCAATGATTATGAAGGCAGTTAAATCTACTCTACTCTGCCTTCAGCATCACTTCCTGCTTATGTGGAAATTACACTTACAAGAGGTGAAAACTTAAGGTGTTCTCTGAACTAATATTCAGCCTTGTCACGCACATGACATTCTATACTTTAAAAACACATAGGAGGTTTTCAAAATATTCACTGGGCTATGTATCTAATTTTGTTTTTCTCATAACTTGTCCTTTGTGCCAGAATTGTGGTGGCTAAATGGATTTGCTTTTGAATGAATCTTGGTTGGAGCAGCAATTCAGCCTTGAGAACATTCCAAGAAGGAAAAAACAAAGGCAAGCCCCCTGAGTCATTAGTTAGGTCAAAACACAATCTGTTGAGAACTAAATCCATAAGGCTTTCTCTAGTACCAGGAATGCAGGAGGCATGTTCATGGCAGAGAACTAGGGATGGCAGATGGATGGATGAAAATACTCTCTGACACTAGGAATTCAGCAGGCTCTTTCAAGTTATTAATTTTGCTTTCTATCAAGGCTAGACCCTAAATTTAAAAATATTAAAATTTGAGGATGTTTGACATTAAAACTATCTCTGAGATTTCAGCTTGGAAAATGATGTTTATTCTTTTTTAATCAACAGCAAACAACTGTTATTGTAATATATTGTACCAGCACATCAAAGCCCTCATAAAACTATAATAAACTTAATAGCAGTGCAGTAACTTACATATAAGCCAATAAATCTGTTCTAAGTAGACACATAGAAAGGCAAAGGCATCTTTATTTTTTAACCTTCAGTCACTCTGGAATTACATTAGGTGCTTGAAATCTTTGATAATGGTTTTAACATTTCACAAATAGACAGAAAAATGGAACCTCTAACAAACCAGAATTTACATAATGGCTTCTATATCACAATTGCTTTGGTAAGCTGCCCACTGAGTACGTACCAAGTGCTTTATGCTGTCCAAAACTAATCAAAATAAACAGAAAAGCAAAGAAATCATGAGGCTCTACAAAATGGCTTAGAAAAACAAGTTTTCTATTTATTTAAAAATAAGTTTATAGTTACTACATTGCAGGGACAGGAATTCTTACACATACATTCTAGTTTGTATAAAAGGATTCCAAGAATTATGCATCAAAACTAACATAGAAAGTGTCCACGTAACAGTAAAGAAAGGTCCAATCAGTATGTACAAAAAGAAAGGGCCTGCTACCATGGTGCAAGACTGCTGTTTATGACATGATACTCCAGGTCTAGAAGAAATAAAACAACATCAATAAAGCTAAATAATTTTAAAAACTCTGTCACTTATTACATACAACAGATCTGCTTGTGTTTAACATTGCTTTCTGTACAAAATAAACATAATTTTAATCTGAAATGTGTCAGTTACAACATTAACCCTTTAGGTCAGTTGCTTTTTAAAATTGAGCTATATTTAGACGTCTAAATATCCCATGGTGGGATTTAGCTTTTTCTTAATAACTTTTTAAGACCTGTCTCTTCTTGCAGTTTCAATATGGTCTAAAAATGTAACATTGTATCTTATTTTTAAATTTATTGTTGTGATAAATCAACGCACACATCCTTGAAAGTAATCAGCATGTGTATCTGTCTTGTAAGTGCATGTACTATAATACAACCCTGAACCTACCTTCTTAGTTCTTTAAATGTAGAAACTCACCCATATACTACTATGTATTTGGTTTGTGCCATATAAGGTTAATTTCCTGATTTTTTTTATCTGCATTAAAAAAGTATTTCAAAACAGAGCTATTGAAACTAAAAAATATATTTATAGCTCAGATAATCTACTCACTGTACTGTGTGTGGGTTCATCTCCAGAGCGCTCAAAGTAGTACTTACAGTCTTCTGACTCAATTAGATAGACCTCCTCCTGGAGTACTGTACATAGTTCAGAATGTCTTTTCATTTGGATCACTTTGATAATTATAATTAAAAACAAAACAGTTTCTTAGTAAATGCATTAATTTTAGTTGAGGTCATCTAAAAATCATTTTTTTGGATGGAATCAAAAGATTTACTTTTCCCAATTTTTAACCTAAGACAACTTACTTCCTAATTAAGCTACTACTGTTAGCAATTTCTTCTGGATAATATGGGGCTAATGCATTCTAAATAAAAGTAATCTTCACCCTATTCACTTTTAAAATACTGTACTGCATATAGGATGAACATTGGTAATAGCCCTTTAGTAACTCAAGTATCTTGGTCCTTTCAACCTACTCAAAAATAAACTTCACGTGAACAAAATATTAAAATCAGTTTATTTTCTTTAGATAGAAAGCTTAAAACCACGTACTTTTAACTTACATTGGAGAGAAGCTTATAGATAGCTATGATACAAAATGGAATGTCAAAATAAAACACTGTCAACTGAAACTAATTGTGTAAATGCTGCTAATATCATGCAGGGTTGAACTTTATTTCAATAAACCTTGAAGGTTCAGGTTAGTCTACTACATTACAGCTAAGAGACAGTTCTGTTA
This sequence comes from Mus pahari, assembly GCF_900095145.1. NCBI lineage: Eukaryota > Metazoa > Chordata > Mammalia > Rodentia > Muridae > Mus > Mus pahari. The sequence continues at coordinate 77,226,318 of NC_034599.1, forward strand.
GTGATTATGTGGTATGAGAATGTTTGCTCTTCACTGTCCTAAATAATTATTTTTCAAGTGAAACTGCTTCCAGTCAATCAATCGTGTATCTCCAATGTGGCCTAACCATCTGACAAATGTTCCATAGCTATCTAATTAGAGTATGACAATTCTGTTAGTAACCCACCAACCTTTAGTTGTAGTGAAACAATGCAAAACAACAATGGAAATAAGGCCCTTAATTATCAGTTTATACTTATATGCAGAAGATAAAGACTGCTCTAGAGAAGACTGTGAGGGGTGAAACTTTAAGATGCTACATTTCTACTTCCAAATGCTGGTAGATTACAATTAGACTGAATCTTTAAACTACCCCTGTGACAACACTGAAACTTCTACTAAACTCGGGCTTCATGAAGTCAGGATAGCATAACAATATGGTTAAATATTAGAAATAGAATATTAGAATAACTGAGGCTTTTTGGTATTGCTGCATTTGTAGCCCTACTCTTGAACTTGGTTTGCCACTAAAGATTAACTTTGAACTCTTGGATGTTCCTGTCTCCATGTCCCAAATGCTGGAATTATAGGCATGGACCACTGAACTTAGCCTGAAAACTAGTACCTATGTTCCATGTACATAATAAATTTCCTTTCTGATAAACTTGAGATTTTTTCTTATTGCATACCTAAGATGAGCGCTAACAACTCCTTCCGACCTGCAAACGGTACATACAGGATGTTACTGTGGCAAAGAGGAGACTTTTCCAAGCAGTAAAACAAACCAAAACATGATGATTTCAAGTTCATAATTTAGCTTCTGCAATGTACAGAAGCTAAATTATAAAAATAAAAAATCTGTAACTGGTATTAATATCTCTTAAGTTTTCAGTTACAAATAATGCAATCCAAGTCATTTTACTTTACTAAGAAACCAGTGTCTAAAAATGTCCAAATACGGTCATGAATACGCAGTGTCTTTATTACAGAAATGTTCTATTTCCTTGTTATAAGAAAGATGGAAATCAGTGCTCAGAGGCTGGAACTCTCTGAGCCCCACTCTAGAGGTCCTCCACACTAAGACTGTGCGCACTTCCTTATATTGAACACACCTTATAACTACATTTATTTATAAAAATGGACTTTAGTCTAATTTTCTACTACAATGCAGATAACATCAGGAAATTACATTTCTCAAATAGATTCCCTTCAAAAGCAACTAATTACTTTAATGACTTAAATTTCCAATGTACACACTATTATTTTCAGTAATGGTGAAATTGACTCATTTTTCTATATAACACATCATCCGTTTCTGCATTATGAAGAGTTAACTACTTAATTTTAATTATATAGTTCAATATATTTGTTAGAAAAAAATAAATGTACAAAAAACCTAAATATTTTGAAATTATTTTTCAACTGTAAAATCACAGCAATGCAGTCAAGGTCTGGAAAATGGTTCACTTAGTTTCGCTGGAGGGTTTCTGTACAAATTTCATTATAAATGATCTAAAAAGCCCAAATGCATCACTTTTCATTCTTCTTCAAGACAGTTAAACAACAGTTAACATTTATCCGTATTGGAAACAAGGAAACAATTATAATCTAATTACATATTTTGCCAAGGTTCAATTAAAGACTTTATTCTCTACATCAGGGTCATGCTGATATATATTTTCCCCATCCTTCCTTTTTAAAAATGTAGTATCTGAAAGATTTGGTTACATTTTTGCACCATATCAGTTCTCAGAAAATACTACATTCTTAAAACTTACCCAAAAAAAGTAATTTTAAACAATAGAAATGGCATTTATGTTGGTTTTCAAGATATAAAATAATGTACCATAAACAAATAAATAACTGCTTTCCTTTTTCCATAGCAGTACATATAGTAATACATTCTCCTAAGTCATATAGTTATCATTTACAATAGACAACTTAATTTTACTAATGATGCAAAAAATAATAGAATACAAGGCACAATCATTAAATGAGAGTTTCTCTTTAGAGTGTATATTGAGATACCAGCTTGATAAGGATACCGTAAAAAGTGCAGAAAAAACACAATGTGCAATGAGACCACTGTATAAAACATGATTGCATAAAAAGTGATTTGGCCTATTTTAACTTTTAATAATTGAAAATAACCAATCTTTTCCTTAAAATTAAACTATAAAGTATGACATTTTAAAATTATTTTTATTCTACTACTATCTAAAAAATCCTGAAAAAAGAATTTATACCTGGGTAATAGTACTTAAGAATGCGTTTGTGTGTGTGTGTATGTATGTGTGTGTGTGTGTGTGTGTGTGTGTGTGTGTGTGTGTGTGTGTATATATATATATATATATATATATATATATACATACACACATACATATATATATTCATTCAATCACACCCATTTATCAATATACACACGCACACAGACATGGTTCTTTTTGTCATTTTAGCCTATTGGATATGTCTGAAGTTTAAAAATGACATTAATCCAGATTAAGTAAACATCAAATTCCATACATTTTTCCTGTATTTACCTTGAATCCTTTAACCACTTAAACATTTTCTCTAAGATATCTCTGTTAAAGGACCCACCAGTGCATTATTTTCCTACTATTAGTACCAAAAAAAAAAAAAAAAAAAGATACAACTCAGCATAATTTTGTAATAACTTGCTCTTTAGAATATATAGCTTTTCCAGTACTGAAAAGTGTATGCTGTCCTGACAGTCAAAAACAGGCTTTCCACTGCACTGATTCTCAGTCTTTGGCACAATAAACAGAGATAGAGTGACTGATAGAAGAATCAAGGTCTGAAAAATTAGACAGTCAAATGTTTTCCAATGTGGATATGTTTCCTTTGCATCAATACATTTTCTCCTAAGTTTGGCAGAAATGGAGTAAAACAAAAGCTTCCTCTAGATATTCTGTAGTTGAACACCTACAGTTTACAATACTTTTCAGGATAACAAATGGTGGGAACTGGAAAGTTATCTTTAGAGGAAGCCATTCTAAATGTCCTGCTACTCTTTGTAACATTTCTCTTCCTAGGGCATGACTTCTCCTATCAGTAAAAATGTACCTCACTTGGTCAAAAATAACTCAATTTAACAGGAAACATACTTTATCTCTAGGAATACTAAGTTTCTTAATAGTGTAGCAGAGCTGTCTCTTCCATAAATAAACCAGAATTTATAACAGGTCCTCAACTTCAAACAGCAAATGAAATGAATGTGGAACCGAATAACCTACCTAAGGGCAATAAATAGCAAACATCTGAAATATATATGTATATAGATTTTTTTATTCAAAGATGTAAATTATCTTCTAAATGTTTTTTGTCCATTTTCCCAAGTCAAATTTTAACATTCCCTAATCCATCATAGCAGCAAGGAAGCAGAAACCTTAGTTCTACTTACTCCTTAACTGTACCTGCTTTACAGATTTTTAAAATGCAATATTTTGCTTCAAGTTACCAACCAATTAAATTAGCCTTTGCTTTTTCAGTCAACTTTCGGACTCGTCCTCTACTAGAAGTTCCAAACGTCAAGGAGGTGTCCTCGAACAACAACTGTCTCTGTTCTTCCTCCGAGTCATCCTCATTATAGAACGCTGTCCTTCGACCCTGATTTCTAGTTCTCATGTGAGGCTCAGAGCCTTTGAGTTCTTCAAACTCCTCTTCCTCGTCTATAGGATCATCTGTTTTTTTCCGGTTACTTCTCCTTAACACTTTAACATTTGTAGGAACTATGAGTTCTGAATCTAGGTTTTGAGTTTTCATCTTCCTTTTGGGTTTTCTGCCTCCACGACTCTTTTTCTGTAACAAATCCTCCTTAACAACATTAGTTTCAGAAAGGAAGTTGCATGTTGAGGAAGGAACCACATCAGCCCTGATGGGATGCATGTTATTTTGCTCAGAGTTGTCCTGCTTTGCACACTGCAGATTCTTGGGCTTTCTACCTCTTTTCTTGTGTGTCACTTCACCACTGCTGGTGTTAACTTCTACCTTAGGCTTCCTCCCAGGCCCTCTCTTCACGAGTTTTGATGGTTGTCCTCCATGGCCATTTACTTGAATGGTTCCTGGTATAAGAACATTGTTCTTACACTCTCCTGGAAGAGAAAAACAGTACACTTAATAAATATTGTTGTTTAGTCCTCCAACTAGTTGGTTAACAGGACTAGCATACTTCTGTGTAATGATAGAGTAATAGAAATTTGATAAATTTTGGTGATTACCTAAACAGTTTATATTTTCAAATTATTTATTGATTTACTTATTTATTATGTGTCCACTTGGATGATGATGAGAGAGCTCTCTTCTAGTCTAACATGGGTTCTTAGGATAGCACTGAGGTTGCCAGAAGGGTAAGCACAGTTAGCTGCTTACCTATCTTATTGTCCCCTGGGATAATATTCTTAAGACAGAAAGAGACATACAAGTATGAATAGAAGACCTAAGTTAATGCTGCCATTGATAGCAAAAAGTAGAAATTCCATTATCTACCATCCTTATTACACATTCTAACATGTTAGGAGCTTCATCTGGATCACATGAAATGATTGTATCCATTTACAGTTTATTACATAAAAGTACTACTTTACTGTTTAAATCACTAAACACAGGGTGTTTCGGTATCACTACTTTTAAGGAGTTAAGTCATGTTTGAAAAATACTATTATACTAAGTTTATAACTTTAATCTGGTCATCTCAATAAATAAGCATATTAATTGTTATCTCTTGCTTTCAGTCATTTATCAGTGAGAAGATTCAGAAAGTATGTACAAATTCAGAAAGAATGTACAAATTTTATCTTTTCACATCTATGAATGTGACAGTAACTTCTATATAAAAGAAGAGAGTCTAGAGTCTAAAATAAATCTCATGTTCTCTGGACATACAAAGAATCTTCCTTCTTAATCCCCTACCCAATATAATTAGGACCATTATCTGCTGCAGTAATTTACATCAGTTACTCTCCATAAAAACTGCCATAGCTTTGACACTCCTTACCTACTCTTATCTACAAACTGTAAGTAATAATTATTCAACTGATATGTTTAAAGCTAGAAGACCCAGAATGATATTTAAAGTTCTGAAAGCCCAATACTGTCGATTTTTATAATAGTGTGCAGTAAATCTAATAATGGAAATAGAAATACTTTCCAGGATAAAAACATAAAAGAAATTTAAGAATGCTAAGCCAGCACTATGGATAATAGAAAGACTATGTAAAAATGAAGAGAAAGATTAACACATTCAAGGAGTCATAGAAGATAAGTAAATGCTAGGACAATTAATCAAAAAAGTCCAAGAAAACACCAAAAACAAAAACAAACAATGAAATGATAAGAATACAGACAAAATTATGAATAACTCTGAGTATCAATAGCCTCAACTTCCCATTTTGTAAAAAAATAGACTATCAAACCGGGTTACAAAATAGGTTCCATTTTAGAACAAATGGATAGAGAAAGGTATTCCGGGCAAGTATAATTAGGAAACAGTACTTAGTATTCTAATATCTGACAACATACAGCTCAAAGTAAAACTATTCAGAAAAGGTAAGAAAAAAAAAAAAAAAATCTAGCAGGAACAGAACACAAGCCAGACTAAAAGGAGAGGTGGGAGAATCCTTGGAATTAAATGTGTAAGTAGAGATAGACTGAGGAGAGGTTGGAAATAGCTTAGTCCAAACTAAGGATCTATAAAAAAACAAACAAAAAAACCCATACTATTTTGTAAGCCAATTTTAAGATCTTATTTTAAAAAGAATTTGAATAGAAGAACCCGGAATGGGTAGCTACTACCCAGCAGATGTGGGTTATTTAAAAAAAAAACAAAACAAAAAAACAAAAAACTCACTGTTGGATTCAGGATACATCTTTTTGAGTTACTGGTAAGGAACGCCCAGGAAGTACCCCACACAACACAAGCTTTTTCCCAATTATTCTGAATGACTACCTCAACTAGATGACAAAACCCTATAAATGAAACCCTAGATGAACAGGCTGTTGGTATTTGCTAAATGGTCATATGTCAGATTGTGGATGAATTTAATCCAGCAACATGGCTGTTTGCAACAAATCCAAACACCATCTAGTCTGTATGACTCAAATGGAATAGAGACATGCCCCTTAGTACACACCCTTAATTCCTCTGGCTGGAATCCTTTAGTATATACCTTTAATCTCAAACAATGATATCTAATTGAGGGGAAGACAAAGTGATGAATCAGTGAAAGACTTGACAGAACTGGTCAGATATATCCAACTCTAGGGAGAAAAGCCATTTTAGAGCAGGTAGGTAGGGTTAGGGAGTCAGTTCAGTTAAGTGGAGTGGAACTCACTGAGTCAGTTGGGAGTGAGTATAGTAAGTACAGCTGAGCTCATCTGTTAGTTTATGCAGATCAGCAGAGGCCACCAAAGCCAGAGAATAAGTAGCTAGAGAATTAGAACACATTGCTAGAGTTGAGGCCAAGCAGAGAAATTCAGGAGAAGCTGAGAGAAGTCAGATTGAATCAGTTAGCATGGAGAGGAGTTTAAGCCAGATAGCTGAGTTGACCAGCCAGCCAGAGTTCAGAAAGAACTAGAAAGGGTGAGCTTATTCAGCAGTAAGCCTCAGAGATGCAAATTATATCAGATAGATAATAGTTACTTGTACAGTGTGCTCGTGATATATATATATACAAGTGCCTTGGTCAGAGAACAATTCTGCAGAGGTGGTTTTCTCCTGTAAGCTCAGGGGTTCCACCTAAGGTGGAAAGGCCCATGTGCAATCACGTCTAATCAGCTGAACCATCTGAATACCCAGCTTTAACCCAACTGTACAAAAAGGCACTAACATACAGGTGTCTTGATTCTACCAATAGTCAGATATTGGCCTCCAGTTCTCAGCAGTTTCTTCTGGCCTGTGCATCCATGCATTACTAAATTTATTGTATTACAAACTACAACTCTTAAATTGACACCCCCAACAGGAAATAGGCCAGCTCCTATAAAAAAAAACATTAACTGTAAGAATGACTACTATATCTGAAAATCTTACAAGTAACATTTTACTTTCACCTTTTTTGAGGCAGGGTATTCATTACAGTGGCTTGGCCTTAGACCTATGATGTCCTGGTGTCCGTCTCTCCACTGAATAGCAGTGTCCACAGCACCCAGATGTCAGTAAGAAGTCAGCTTACCTTGATCCATGACTGCTGATGACTTTGGAAGTGGAGATGCTTTTGAAAATACAGAAGACTTCATTTTACGTTTGACAGGCTTCTCCTTCTCCATGTTCTCTTTTGCAGAATTATTCTTTGTACCATGGCTGAATGTGAGTTGATCAGGGCTTGAAAGTGTACTCAAGGCTTTGGAATGTTTCACAGAATTCTCTAGTACTAAAACAAAATGTAGAAAGATAAGAAACCGAGACTTGTTAGGCAAAAAGTCTGGGATTGCTACAAACCCGGACTGCTTCAGTTAGCCAAGAGAACAAAACCTTAAAGCTTCCTCACAAAATCTCTTTTCTATAGTGCTGGACTGTAACCCAAGGCCTCATTCATACTTGACAAGCCCAGGAATCTATCTTCTAGTAAGAGAAGTCTACAAAAAATTTTAACAAGCCCAGCCCAATACAAGCTTTCTTTTCCGTTCAGGATTATGAAGGCAAGTCTGGTCAAATTGTTAGTGACAGGTTTAAAAGAATCTATTTCAGTTTCTTATTCTTGTAATCTATTAAAATATTCCTAAGCTACAACTTTCTTGTTCTCATTTTATAACTTCTTCAAAGGAGGAAAAACAGCAAAGAAAACAAAACCAGTAGCTTCAGGTAACTGTCAAAACCAACGGAAAATCAAAAGCCCTTTTAAAAGAGAAAATGACATATAGATTGTGGCTCTTACTTGCTTTGCCTGGCATGGAAGATGTATTAGTTTTTGAAAGAAACGCTTTTGTGGCTGATGATGTAGAGGGCTGCTCAGTGACAACTGGATCTACAGCTACACGGTTGCTCCTAGTTCGAACCACAGAACTGGATTCTGGTTTACCATTCATCTGAGCAGCATTATGTCTTGGTAGTACTGATCTTGTAGGTATGGAGAATGGAGAGGTAGATACTTCTGACTTTAGCTGCGGTTTTAAGATCCTTTTTTTCCTTTCAGGGCTAAAAATAAGATTATCACAGTGTTAGTCATTCCTAACAATTCTCCACATAGATGTTAAATGTTTTGAAATACTGCTGAATTCAACATTTGTACTATTATGAAGTATGTTAAAACATGAGATTTGTAGTGGATATCATATGGTTGTGAGCCTTTGAAAAGTGAATTATTTAGTGAAGGATCATTGTCAATGCTACAGTTATATGACAGAAAGCATGATGCCATCACTATCCTAAAAATGCTGGTATACCGAATAGATTTAGCAGTTTGAATTTAAGCACTTACACTAGTAAAGCTTTAGTTTAAAAGATTAAAAATCCTCCACATCATAGGAACTTGCATGTCAAATATATCATTCTGCAATATAGGGAATAGTAAAGGAAGCATTAAAAACCACCAAGTTCTCCCATGTAGATGACAGAGTTACAGACTGGTCAGTCACTGAAGAGGAACTAAGCACCTTGATGCAGCACTGCTGGACAGGGAGCTGCTTCTGTTGTGTTTCTTCCTCTTTTTGGTTATGGTGTTTCTTTTATGAAAACGAAGAGCAGATTTATAATCTGACAAAACTGAACTAATATGTTCTTCAAAGAAAGCAGACAGGCGTAAACTCATGCTGTAAATCTATGGAGAGAAAAAATATCCACAAAATGGGTAAAATTTTCTTCAAAAAAAAAAAATGCCTATTTAATAAATATAATTTAAATACTTTTCTAGTAAAATTTTCTAGAATTTAAAAACTTGCATTGCTTTTAAAATTCTTCTGATGGAAAATAAATGACAGCATTTTTACAATAGAAAGCAAGAGGTAACCATCAATATCAATAACACAATAGTCCATTAATTTTGTACAACGTTTTATGTAGAAGCTTTTAGAGACTTGACATACTTTTAACAAAATAAAACAAGTTGATGATATACCCTTGATCTTTTGCTTGGTGTATATGCTTTAGAATTACTAAAAATGAGCCTGACATCTTTACATAACTCCATTGGTGATTCGTAATTCCCAGCCTCTAAAGTTTCTCTAACAGTGGCAAAGTCCATTGGCGTGTCGATGATGTCTCTGTAGTCCTAGGAGAGAAATAAACAGCTAGCATTATTATTACTACAAAGTACCATTTTATAGCACAGCAACTGACAGGATTTTATGACAAGTTACAGAACTATTAATTTTTAAAAACAAAACAGCAGTAAAAACTTCAACCTACCTATAATTATAAATCTAATGAATGTCAACTCATCAAAACACTATAAAGAAATACAATCAATGTGGGGCTGGAGAGATGGCTCAGTAGATAAGAACATTTGCTGCTCTTGTAGAGAAACAGTGTAAGCATCAGGTAAACCTGTGGTACACATACATACATACAGACAAAACACTAAACATAAGACCAAACTATTTCTAAAACTCTTCAAGACATCTCACATCTACATAGAGCCTGAAGTCACAGTAATTTCATGTCAAAGAATTTAACAAATTAGGTATTTTGTAATAATAATAGTAAATATAAATAAATGTCAAAAAGTGTATGTTCTGGAAATGAACTGGATAAAAAGTAAGACAACAAGATGGAACAAAACCGGTGGGAGAAGAGCTACTGATCACAACAGTGTGAGATGAGTGAGGTCACAGCACAGACCACACTGCACCTCTTCAGTAGCACTGACTTTAGCTTTCCGTTATTTTACTCATTTCCTTTTGTTCTTACTCTTCCTTTTCTATAATGAGAAGTGAATATACACTATTGATTTCAAGAGTTCTGACAAATGCAGCATACACTAGTTTTAAATTTTCTTACCCTACTCTTAAGTCCAACCCACAAATGTTGATACTCATTTTGAATTCATTGTCATTGAGGTCATTTTTTTTAAACTACCATAGACTTATTTGATCTCCTGACTATGTACAAGTGTATTGCCCTGCCTGATTTGGAAGTACTGTATGCTAATAATCCAACACGTGTGAGGCAGACCAGTTTAATTTACCTTAGAAACCTCTGTGCTAACAATTTCTACTCTGATTCCATTATGGTTAGAAACACTTAATAACCTCAATAAATATTAAGTTTTACTTTATTTTCGAATGTACTGAGTTTAGTCTTTAATTTTTCTAATATTTTCATGTGCTATATGAAGAGACTTTATAATTTCACTTTCTATAATACAATAGTATAACTTAGATTCTAAGTCTACAAATAATATATGCTTAAATGAGATGCCCATCTCACACTAGAGCTAAGAATGACATTTATTGTGGAACTATTCCAGATTTTTTATTAGAATGCAAATCTCTCTCAGTTGGTTAAGAGTGGGTTCTCTGTTCTAAATTCTTTCCTAACCATTGCCCAAGGCCTCATTTATTTCTGCAAAGGGCTAATATTTATATTTCTATAATTAAAACATTAAGGCTTAAACAATAAATAACTAGAGCCATGACGTAAATAGTAAAGCACTGTTTTAAAACTACAGAGAATGCATAGGAAATAAAGGGGGGCCTCGCTTCGGAAACCCTGGGTACTGTACAGAGTACAGACTCAGTGCTGGAATTCAGGCCAGGAGAGTGTCTTATTGACCCAACTGCCTCCGCTGTTAAAATTAAACGTCTGTCTTGCACATGTAATGAATCTGTTTCTGGTTTTCAAAACTAAAAAAGGTTATTTTATGATATCTATTAACAAGTCCATATTCACTTCAAATTATAATGCCTATACAGAAATCAAACAATGAAGCTAGATGAAACTGTATTTAGGTTGTAATGCCATATAAACTTTATAATCTTGAATTCCTAACTAGAAGAATTTTTTAAAAAATCATTTCAACCTAGATTGAGACTTTTATGGATGTATGCAATTATAAATAGTTGATTATATAATCTCAACACTTTTAACTAGGCATTCCCTAAAGTTCATACACTAGAATTACATAAATATATACAATAACTTTTTTACAGTGAAACAATTTTTACAGTGTGGTTTACACACAATAAATTGTTATTTATTTGTTTTTACCTCCTGACCACAGTCACCTGTCCCCATCCTTCCTGTTTCTCTTCAGAAAAGGGCAGGCCTCCCATGGATATCAACCAGCCATAATATACATATAATAATTTTAACAGATATATCAATGTAGCAATTCTTTCATCATTACAAAGCTATTTATCATGTATTTTCATTTTATCAACATAACTCCATGAGAAAAATGGGTATCATTTTTGTTTTCTAGATAATAGCTATAAGCTCTCAGAATTAATATGGAGAAGTAAAGTTTGTGCCAATAAAGTTTTTTTGTTTGTCTTTTGGTCAATTTGACACAAAATAGTTATCTGGGAAGAGGTAAGTCAATAAGAAATTGCTTCTATCAAATTGGCACAGTCCCTACAGGGGACATTTTCTTGACTGATAAATGATGTGGAATGGCCCAGCCCTCTCTGGTGCCCCTGTGCAGCTCCTGGGTTGTGTATGGTAAGTAACCAAGCAAGCAGTGAGTAGCATTCCGCCACTGTTGTTTCTGCAGTTCCTGCCTCAGCTTCCTATATGATGGACTCTAATCTCTAAAGAAACCCTTTCCCTCCCCATATTGCTTTTGGTTCATGGTGCTTATTACAGCAATAGAAAGGAAACTAGCATAGTTAAGTAAAAATTCTATCATACGAGAAAGCTAAGAGGCTTACTCTAGTTACAAAACAGGTAAGAGAATAGCTAGGAGCATAAACCAGTTAGTTCTTAACAGGCATATTTTAGGCCTCTTTCCATTTTACCAGTTTCCAATTTTAGAGTTCTTTGTAACTGAATAGGTAATGAAAACATGAATGAACTAATGAGGAAATGAAACACAGTAATAAAAACAGTTGTACAAAAGTAATCTTAGAAATACTTACTGGATATTCAAGAAGATCCACTGGTTGTCGAAAAGGTTCTGAATCTTCACATTGAAATATGAGATTCAGCAATTCTTGACATTGTTTCTTCCATGCTTGAATATCATAAGACTGAGCTCTGTTGCGTAACCTTCTTCTAGGTTGATGATCCTGAAATAAAAAACACCTAAGTAGCAACACAACTCATACTTTCCCATTCAGTCATTCGATTCATTCACAGATTTACTTGTGGGCAAGGCATGCATGTTCACGCCCATATGTGATGCATATGTGACACATCTGTACCTTTGCTCAGGAGCCATCAACTTTGCTTTCATTTACATTCCTTTCTCTCTATGTAGCCCTGGCAGGCCTAGAGCTCACTACTTAGGTCACTCTGGCTTAAGACTCATAGAAATCTGCCTCTCTACTGCTGAGATTAAAGGGATTGATTTTATTTTCAATTACATGTACACGAGTGGGTATATGCACGTTGAGTGCAGGTGCCTGCAAAGGTTAGGAGCATCAGAACATACCCTGAAGTGGTTCTGAACTGTCCAACATGGAGTTGGGACCCAAACTGTATGTTCTCTTAACCAGTGAAAACATCTTTGTTCAGGGTATCTCAGTGCCACTAGGCTCACTGGTTAGCAAGCCTCAAGGAACCTCCTGCCTTCACCTCCCCAGCACTGGATTTCAATTGAGCTGCTTTATATGTAGGTGCTGGGATTAAACTCAGGCCCTGATGCCTGCAGAGGAAGCACGGTCCTCACAGAGGCATCACATTAGCCACAGTTTGTGCTTTTAGTATAATCATACATCATGAGGCATAGACTGAGCCTTCCTGACCTGAAAAGCTTGGCAGAAGTGGCTAATATTTGAAGCCTTTTTGTTTTGCAATATTTGCATAGAATTTACTGTTTAAGGAATACTAAATCAAGATCCAAAAACCAAAATGAGAAACATTCTGAGCATCAGTGCTCAAAACTTAAAAGAGTTTTTGAGCACTCTGTCAGGTTTTCAGATTAGGGATGTTCAACCCATATAAAGTACAAATCTTTCTCAGAAAAAAATTTATACATAAAAATTATTCAAACACTTAAGTTACTTTTAATATAAATAAGAGTAAATAAGCTTTTAGTATACTTTAATATGACAAAAATACTTCTGTTAAAAAAAGCAATCAAAACCAAAATGCTGTTACCTTCCTTTTCCTGGTAGAAGTTCCTGGAACATCAGCATCTTTCTCTTCTTCCTTTGAAGCAATAAAACATCCAATTTATGAAACATCCTAGACCTTATCACTTGGTAGTTTTTCCTTTTACCTTTTAGAAAATGAATAATGCACTTGACTGGTTTAGTAAAGTCTCCCCCCATTAAAATTTGTTTTCAACCTCAAGTAAATTCTAAATATGATAGCAACAGTTGACAATATAGTACTGAAAAAAGCAATGTTCTAACACTTTAATATGAAAACTATTACATGTAAATCTTATTTAGAATTCTATAATATGTAGTATTAATGTAGTAATCACAGTGAACTGTTACATACCTCAGAGTCAGACAAAACTTTCTTCTTCATTGAGTTGTAAAGTGGAATTATGTTATAACAAGTCTGATCCCTAAGTAGAAGAAAATGTTGATGTTTGATTAGAGCTATGTGATTTTTCTTTAAGAATTTGTTCCTAAGATAAAAACTTTAAGCCAAACAATTTTGGCATTTGTTGACTATAACATATTATCCTTATACATCTAATCCATGTCCTTTATGACTGATTTCAGTGTAGAAAATTCAATTCTCACTTTTGCTCACTTTAGTTAGGTAAAAATATATACAGTCTTCTAATTCCTGTCACTGTCTATATATTAAGTGGAAGTACTCCATGACATATCTTTAGTCGTCGCCTTCTGACACCATCACCTACACTTCCCGTTTCTACCTAACTTCCACAACACACTCTCCTCTATGGTTTTCTCCTTTGTTTCAACAACACACCACTTTTACAGTCATGGACAGCTCAGATTTTCACTATCCCTTTCTTTTTAAAACTCAATTAATGGTGTGCTCCTGTGAATTCTAACCTTACATTTATTTCTTGGTCCCTACCCTTTTCTAATTTCATAAGCTAAGCTCGCTCTTGATTCATGGTAAGAGATATTTATGCTTTTTGTCTTGTCTTGAGATTTTATTAGAAGGTACTATATTGAAATAAATATTTTGAGGCATGGTATAAAACAAACTGAGCATATCAAAATACTTTTAACATCTGTTTGCCTTTAGAATGTATATTTTAGGAAGCCTACTTCCTAAGAGTTAAAGTGATAGCTCATTAATGAGCGATCCTGTCCTTCCTGAGGACCAGTGCCTTTACAGAATGCACATCAGGTAGTTTACAACTGCCTGTACCTTCAGCTCCAGGGGACCTGATGCCTTTCTGAAGGGACAGACATTTGCATAAATATATCCATACAGGCAGGCAGGCAGGCAGGCAGACAGACAGACACACACACACACACATCCCTATTTCACCAATTCATTCTTTAAACAAAACAAAAAAATACAAATGATATATGGAAGGAGAGGAGGCACACATGCTATGGTGTGCATGACAGGGACAGAAGACAATCTGACCTTGTCACTTCTCCTTTTCCACCTGTGGGCACTTGAAACTGAACTCAGATTGTTAGCTTAGGGTGTAAGAGATCCTTACGTGGTAGGACATCTCACTGACTTCATCAACTCTTTCTTCAGCATTTTTATTATCTCACATAATTCTATTCCTTATCCCCGAAAGACTTTCCTCTGACTTAGTTTCTCCTGAATTCATCAGCATCTACCTCATTTGTAAAAATAAGATTCTACTATGTACTAGATTATCCCCTATATTTATTATTTTCATAATTGTCTTATTAGCCCATGTTCATTAAATTATAACAACTTTTATCTATTTCATAAAACTCTTCTACAAAACTAAAGTATGATGATTTTATCACCAAGTACTTACTACATTACTCTGTATGTATCTAATACGTAAAATATTTGCTGCATAGTCAACTGAAAAATACAAATCATCAAAACTTCCAAACCTTTCATGCACTTCATACTGTGGTAACCCACAACCATCAAATTATTTTGTTGCTACTTCATAACTTTAATTTATTATGGTTGTGAACTGTAAAGAAATACTGATAGTGACCTTCAAAGGACTCTAAACCCACACATTGAGAACTATTGGTTTAAAGGCCTGAATATTTTTCTATTATATAAAAATAAAATGTGGTTATAGCTGAGTGTGCTTATAAAATACAGTGTACTACCTCATTTTAAACAGAAGTAGGGAAAAAAGTCCCCAACATAAACCGTGACATTAATAAGCAATTTTTACAGCTAAAGTTGAATACTGCATCTGTCTTCAAGTTCTAAGGCCCAATGCCCTCTTGGAGGCTACATACTGGCTGAGGAAAGGAGGAAACATGTTTTTGTCTTAAATGATAGTCAGCGTACATACTCATTTACAGGGCTGCAGAATTAGAGTGCAAAGTTTGTGAAGAAATTTCCTCCCTTTTGAGATGTCTCCTAAGGTAAACATGGTAGTTCACATCTTAATCCACATTTTTGGAGGCAAAGGCAGGCAGACCTATGAGTTCAAGGCCAGCAGGTAAGAGCAAGACCAAAACATTAAGAATGAAACAACAGTGTCTCCTAATGTTGCCCAGACAGTTCTCAATCTTGCCTCAGCCTCCCAAATAGCTGGGATGACAAACAACCCTGGAAATTCAAATTTAGTACCTTCCTGTACTGCCTAATATTTTGTTAATAAACTTGACAGAGTAAGTGATATTAAAATGGAAAGTTCTTAAATCAAATGGCAGATTCCCTTTAATGTGCAACTTGGCTTTAGCCCACCTTCCAAAGCCTTAAATTTCCTCATCTGAAAACATCAGATAATAATCTCTGCCACCGGTTGCTTGGTCTTTATGTGGGTCCCTCAAACATCTGGAGCAGGGGCTGTTCCTGAGTCTGTTTGCGTACCTGTGGATCCTGCACCCCTAAATGGACAGCCTCCTCTGGTCTCAGTGGGAGAGGATGTACCTAGTCCCACAGCAACTTGATCTGTGGGGTACAAGAAGCCACCTTCTTCTAAGGGCAATGGGGGCGGGGGGAAGAGGGAGGACTTGGGACAGGGATCCTGGAAGGAGAAGAAGTGCTGATACTTGGTTGAGAAGTGAATAAATTCAAATAAACAATAAATAAATGAATGAATGAATGAATGAATGAATGAATGAATGCCAATTGCCACTCCAGTTTCAGAAGATCTGATACCCTCTTCTGGCTTCTGTGGGTAATGCATGCATGAGGAGCATATACATCACGAAGGCAAAGGCAAATACATATGCAATATACTTATAATTTTAATACCAAATATTTGAAGGTGTGGTTTGTTTGTTGTTGTTTCTCCCTGATCAGAGCCTTACTATGTAAACTTAGATGGTCTGGAACTCTATAGCTAGACCACTTTGGCCTTAAACTCATGTCAATTCATTCTTTCTACCTTCCTAATGCTAGGCTGAAAGGCATGAGCTATTAAGCCTGACTTATGCTTTTTTCTTTACACTAAGATTTTCCATTTTAAAAGAGGAACTAAGGTGCTGTGACAACACAAACTATGTAAAAGATGACTGCAGCTACATTTTAGCACTTTACACTTTACATTAGTTCACATTTTAAATTCATGCCATTGCTGTAACTATTATACTAAAGCATGGATATGTAACTCACTTTATAAAATGCAGGAGAAGATCAGTCACAAATTTAGCAGATTTCACAATTGGGCTTCCTGGCTCATTGAATGTTCGTGTATTATGCTCTATATATCGAACTTCCCACATTAGGGATGAAAAGCGCCTATTAAAAAAAAATTATCTCATCTTTATAAGCATACACAATTTAATATTATCACATCTGACATTTAAGTTTCACTCTTAAAACAATCATATTACTAACATCTTAAAAGCTTCTCTAAAATGATAATAAAACTCAATTATTTATTAAGAGAAAATTATATATTATGTAGAAAATGTCTGGAATAAGACACAACAGACTATCAAAACTGCTACTTTTTAGAAGGGGATTTCTATAGAACAGGGCAGACAAGAGAGAGAGTTATAGGGTTTACTTTTTTTCCCTGAAATTCGTGATACCACTCCATCCTCTCATTTCTACACAAAAGGAAATAATTTCAATTATACTATTAGTAATTAACATGTAAAGATGAAAGGTAATCAACAGATTGTTTATAAAACAAAAACGATGAAGAAAATCTGCAAGGACCCCAACTAGAAATTATTTCTGAACACTTGGCAATGCTAAAAAATATTCTGGTATTTCACAATTTTAGTTCTAAAAGCAAAGATAATCTGAAGACATTTTGTGCCTAACAGTTAATCTTACTGATTTGTGAACAAATACAGTTCTACAGAAAAAAGTATGTAACTGTAGTTATGGAAAAATATAAATAGGAATTTTTATGCATTTCAAAATGCTGAATATAAAAATTATGTAAAATAAGGCATTAAATTACCAGCAGACAAAACTTATAGTAGTTGAACCAAAGAATGAATGGTATCGGAAAACACAAATGATAATGCTACAACAAGCAGCAAGTGGACCTAACACCACTAAGACCCCCTTTACAAATCAAAGTGAATTCTATTGTACTCTGCTCTGATGGCTCTCACCCACCAGGATATTTATATGGCAGGCAGAAAGACTGTTCTAGCTCACAAATCAGTAACACTGCTGCTGAGAAGGCTCATGCTAGTCAGTAAGGGTAAAAGTAGTGTTTTCAGTGCTATATCCAAGGTTCTAATTCACAGTAGTGAAGAGAAGCAAAGCTACATTTCACACAGAAAAAAAGCAGCACAGAACCTAAATCCCTTAAAATTTTAAAACTGATCATAAAAGAAATTGTAATACAATTATTATATACAATAAATTACTGGCCTACTAAGCAACAGTCACTAAGAAAAATTAAAAATACAATTTCACTCTAAACTATAGATGTAAATGCATTTCTGCCAGCCTTTAATCCCAGCACTTGGGAGGCACAGGTTGGTTGGTGGCTTTGAGGCCAGCTTGGTCTGCATGGGAAGTTCCAGGATAGCTAAGGCTAGTAAGATCCATGTCAATCAAAAACAAAAACTAAAATCTAACTAGCAGTCAGGGTATGTTACCATGAAGGAGCAAATTAACCATAACAGCTTAAACAAAAACTATAAAACTTTTATGAATACTTTCTAATCATATTTTCATAAGCATTTAAAAATTTCAACAGACGAAATTAAGAAATTAATAGAAAATCTACTAAATATTCTAGAATATTATCTAGGATAGAATGCCTATAGAAGTATCAAGTATTTATTCATAATCCATTAACACTGAAGGGAACTCTTGAGAAATGCAGAGTACAAAGACGTACTCCAACTCCATATTTTAATTTAACCCCTATGGATTCATGTCCATCCATGTATAGACAAAACTGAGAAACACCCATAAACTTTTAGTAACTTGATAAAAAAAAAAAATTGTTAGTGCTCTTTTGTTATTGCAACATCAAATGGTTCTAACCTGTAAAACCTGTTCTCCAGTCTCTGTTTAATTGTACTTAGATCCGTTGGATAGGCCACCACAGTGCAATACATGGGATAAGCTTGAAGGTCCACAGGGGCAACAAATGCAGACGCAATATCTAAAACAAATAAGGTTATAAATCTATTTTCTGTATTTTAAGACTCACTGGTACTAGGATAAAGAAATAACAGATAAATATATTATAAATTTACTAACACACAAAAAATAAAGCAAAAACAAAAATGTAAGTTAAGATCATTGTATTTTTTTTAAGCTTCTTTAAGCCTAAAATATTGATAAAGCTATTTAAGACAGTATTTCTAGGAAGACTTTTACAGTTTCCATTTTATCAGACTTTGAAGCTGGGAACACAGCTCAGCGGTAGTGTTTGCTTGTATAAGGCCTTCAGTCTGATCCTTGGCACCATAAGGGAAAAAGAAAAAGTCAAAAAACAAAACTTCTGCATACAACATTATGCCCAGTATCTTCAGTTCTTACTCCTATTTTTTGAATATCACCCTATGCCATTTTAAGCTGATTCTGGACTGCTAGTCTATACTGCTTAAATACTATAACAATCTCCAGTTACCTCAAAATCACAAAGTTCAGACAAACAAACTTTATTGTCAGCTTACTTGTATTTTCACAAGCCAGGAATATGAGATCATATTCCAGTTCTTTTCCTTTAAAGACCTATGCATCTGTCAAGTGATGAGAAAACAAGGATAGCTACCCAAATAATTAACTACAATTTTGGACTACCTTCCTCCTTCAGTTCATATTAAGTCTGTTGAGTGTAAGAAACTTTTAAAATATGGCAGACTACTAAACTTTAGCTACAGAAAGTTCATGTAACTTAGAAGGATTTTCTATTATTTATTTACCTAGTGTCATCAACTGATTTATTCCTCCAACAATTCTTTCACATTCTTCATCCCTGGGATTGGCTCCCCATTCTCCATCAAGAGGTTTATAAATTAGTGATCTACATTCAACATCAGTTAAAGGAACACTGGTACCCAGTTCTTCTGGAAACACAGCTGAAATGCAGATAGAGAAACCCATCAATGAACATATGTATTAATTAGTGATGAATTTTCCTTCAGAAATAATTGATGTTTAAAAATTACAATTTTCATAATGGGAAAATGTTTTAAATACAAATAAAATGCATTCTTAAAAAGGATATTACATTTAAAACTAAATGATTATTTATACCTAGTAAATGTACTGTATTCCAGTTATACCTGGAAAAGAAAATTTGAATTTTTAATCCATCCCATAATTCAACTATCATCTATTCTAATAAAATATACAGTTAAAATGAACTTATGAAAGTTTCAATAATATTTTAATCAAATTCCAAATTTTCTAACAGAAACAAAAAAAAATTATGAATGCCAAATTTTGGGTCTTCCATTTCTGAAGTAATGGTTTCATGTCTACATCTTTAACATCGCATATTAAAAAACTTTCAAGTAGTGTTGAGAAAGAATCTACAAACAAGCCGGGTGGTGGTGGCGCACACCTTTAATCCCAGCACTTGGAAGGCAGAGGCAGGGGGATTTCTG
>NC_034599.1:77246797-77350684 GCF_900095145.1 Mus pahari
TTTCCTTTAAACTAACTACAACAAAATCCAAAAACTGCATGCAATCAAAATAACTTTGTCTGTATATATGTGTACCCAAATAAAACAAAAAAATTTCAGCAGAATCATCAATGAATATAAACAGAGGTATTAAAATAGTTAATTCGTATCATTAAGGCTTAAAAAAAAACTAGCAACAGTACAACAAAACCAATTTCATTTCTTTGTTAGACAAATTATGAGCTTACAACAATCGAATCATACCAAATTTAAACACAAGATTTAAATTCATAAAGATAAACAAAACAAGAAGCCAGGAGATATCACAAGTTGATAATGATATTTTCTATTTTTCAGTATTTCTACTTGAGCAATGAAATGAAAATGTTCACTATTAGTATTAAATGACTAACATCATCAACAGCAATACTGTTTTAATTTTTTTTGACTGAGTTCACTTCCTATTTAATATTTACAATTACCATATATGGCAGCAAGGTAGAAGATTAAGAACACTGTTTAATTTATGTGTATGGGGGTTTTGCCTAAATGTATGTCTGTGTACCAAGTATATCCCTGGTACCTATAGAGACCAGAGGAGAGGGTTGGAGTTCCTGGAGGCAGATTTACAGATGGTCCTGAGTTGCTATGTGTGAGTTGGGAACCAGAACCAAGTCTTCGGGAAGAGAGCCCAGTGATTCTGACTGCTGAGCCATCTTCTCCAGTTCTTCTTTTTGTTTGGTTGGCTGTTTTGTTTTGTATTGCTTTGAGAAAAGGTTTCACTATGTAGCCTGAACTGGCCAGGAAATTACTATGTAGATAGATGAGTCTGGCCTAAAACTTGAGGCATCTCTCTAGTAATTTTTTACAGTACATAAATTACTCAAAAAACTCATTTATAAAAGTCTATTTTTATTATGTTAAAATGATTTTTTCTTTTTTTTTTTTTTTTTAAATCTCTGAGGATACAGGCATTTATCATTTAAAAATCTAAGCAACACAGAATATAAAGGATTCTAATACGAATAATAATTTATAAACTACAATATGCCACTTACAAACCTTTGGGCATGTACAAATGTCCTACTTTTAAAAACTTGAAACAAAACCTGATAATCAAGTGAAAAGTACAATCACCATGCTTCAATGATATTCACTCTTCCAGAATCAGAAATATGTCAAAACTCACCTTCCCAGGGCTAACTCTCCAACCCCAGTTACCCTAGGGTATATTTAATGTGATAGCTTCTATTATTAATTGAAACTGCTCCTAGCCATTGAACGTTCTACACGTGTCACATGTAATGGAAGAGGAGTCCTAAGAAAGTGATTCTCGGACTTGGGACACCAGAAAGAAGAGAATTAGCTCTTGCAAACTGTCCCACTATGTATACGTGCATACACATATCACACACAAACACACACACATAAAATGTAAAACAAAAGAACCCTAACTAATTCCATAAAGTTTAAGCAACGAGCCTAACAATACTTACTTACCATTATTAGGTATTAATTCCATATCCCAAGGACTCATCTTTTCTGTATCTCCATTGTCCCAACTTTAAGAAAGCAAAATTAGTCCATTAAAAGTTCAGAAAATGACAATACAAAAAAAATTTATGAAAATCATATTAAACAAATAATTGACTCAGTATTAAAATGAAGTATCTTGACTTCTTTACTAAGAGACCAGAAAAAAATTCAAACCCGGGTCTAACTGAAAATACAACCAATTATGTTCTTACCAAACATTATAACACTGAAACAAACTATCAGGGTACTCCGGTTGAAGAGGCTCTTGACTTTCAATTGTTCCAAACCACCAGGCATCATCTATGACAGATCTGAAGCGGTCACCTGAAAAATAACAAAAACCGCCCGTCTCATCCATCACATTGGTATGTACTGTCACACCGGTTAACTACCTTTCCTAAAGTGTATCTCTCCAAGATTCTTACACTGGATGATTTCACAAGGCAAAAGGTAATCCATATATTTAAAAAAAAAAAAAAAAAAAGGTGAGGAAAATTAGCACACATATCTAAAATATAACTTACATTATTTCTTATACTTCAATAGTGAGACTTTGCCTTTTTGTCTTGATCATTTTTGCAAATGCCGCATTTGAAATTCATCATTTAGGCTATGTCTAAACTTCTCATATAGACTTTGGGTTACTTCTGACTAAACATATTTATAGTTTATTTTTAATTTTTTTACTTCCTTTTATTTCCCACAAATAATCATCAAGATTTCAGATTGATCATCTCCATCATTCTTACAATGCACTACACACTCACTCACACTTCCTTTCTAAAGGGCAACAACAGAAGAAATCGTGAAAACTGTCAAGATTTGTAGAAAAAGAAAACATGCCTTTTGTCTATTCTTTATCCAACTGCTACGGTTCTATTATTAAATCTGCTCATGATAAATAAACACTAGTAAGCTCCAAGAGTCACACCTTTTTGGAATGTCAATCTTGTCAGTTTCCTGCTGCATATAAAAACTGCAAAGTACCTTTTGCTTTGTGAAATGTTTTCCCTTCATGTCTGTCCCTGTACTAACTAAATCTTCTCCTGATAGCATGAGCAAAGCCTAAGAAGTGGGTATAACTGAATATATTAGTTGGTTTTCAACTGCCTTCATCTACTTAATAATAGTGGTATCATCTATATTAGAATATGTGAGTAGTGTCTTATACGAAAGTACTGTTTAATTTTTAACATGCAAGTAAAGATTAATGAATTAGTTTGCCAACTAATCAGTTATTTTCAAGAAAAGTTTTCTCATGTTAAAAAAAATGAAAGCTTATGCAGACATGCATAAAATAACATAGATGCATTAAATCAGAAAAACAAGGTAAAGTATCTTTTAAAATAGAATTCTTTAGAATTAGAATTAAAAGAAAACTTTTATAAAGTATTATTGATTTGACTTGGGTACTGAGCTGGAGCCATATAAAGTATTAAGTCTGTCAGATGCATACTGGTGATAGTGAACTGAGAGATAAGCTATTTTACAAGACTTTGTACTAACACCATTTTTAAATCTACCAGAACATTACTAAAAGCATGAATTTAATAGACCAATCTTTCAGGACTCTCCCAAGCCTGACAAGCTTTGCTCCATGATGAATCAGAGACTACAAATGCATCTGACCAGTGGCCAGTTCCGTTAGGCTAGGTTAACAATGCAAAGTATCAGAGTCAACCATCAAATATTCCTGGTAATAGTAAATAGCACACATATTATTACAAAAAGAAAAGTACAACAGACTACGAAGACATACTAATGTACTAAAATAGAAAAATTGAAAGATAAATAAAAATGTACTGATGTATATTCATTCAAAATTAATGATTCAAAATTATTCTAATTTACCTTCCACTTTGTCATACAATATTGTTTTATTTCAATAAAACTGTATATAAAAGAAATGTGCGCTGCTTTTATTCTAGATTGTTTCTATACTGATTGTAAATATAGTTTACTACTAGTCAAATGTATTACAATTGTTTCCTGAAATCTATTTTCCTCAAATAATTTTAAATATTCAATTTTCATGTTCTTTATGCATTTAGATTAACTATAAAATGAATTGTATAAAGTACGTTTCAATATAATTTTAATGCTAATTACTTTTTTTATATAATGTAAATGTAACTCTCCTCTTTTGAAGCCTTCCTTCTTGGTGATGCTATCTCTGGAAACTCCTATTTCCTAGACATCCCTTTATACTCTTCCACTGCTCAGCTCATCTTTTGTTGTTTCTTCTTCTTCTTCTTCCTTCTTCCTCTTCTCCTTCTCCTTTTTTTTTTTTTTAAAGATTTATTCATTTAATATACATGAGTACACTGTTGCTGTCTTCAGACACACCAAAAGAGGGCATCTGATCCCATTACAGATGGTTGTGAGTCACCATGTGGTTGCTGGGAATTGAACTCAGGACCTCTGGAAGAGCAGTTAGTGCTCTTACTGCTGAGCCATTTCTCCAGCCCCCATCTTTTGTTTCTTAAGAAGATGTCATACTTCTGTTTCACCTCATACCCTCTGATTATAACATTTTAAAAGTGACTCTTTCAGGTAAGCAAACAAAATACTCACTTTCATTATGATGTATTAATGCATGTGTATCATATTTCATTTTTATGTATGATCCTATCTGCTTCCTTCTCCCACTTAAAACTAAGTTTTGCCAAAATTAATCAAGAAAAATAACATGCCAAAACACTGGAAAAAGAGCTCACTATACCAACTGATATGATTTGTTAAGCGATGTCATTTACAGTACACTCTAACATAGCACAAACAGTGAATTTGTTTAAATTAAGAACTACTCAATGAATACATGTCTACTTGTATACTGTAAATAGCTTAAAAGTATATGATTTCACACTTTCAGACAGTTATGAATAATAAAATAATTTTAATGTTAGCCCAAGTTCAAAACTCAAATTCATGATGTTATATCACCTTTGTCCTCAAACATGATTCCTATTATCAATATTACTGGATAAGTTTTAAATTCAAAACATAAAAACAGCTCAGAGAAAAAAAACATTCTAAAATAATTCTGTAATGGTTAAGCAAATGGAACAGAAACGTTTTGAAATTTGAACATTAACAGCTTGAATTATTTTCATCCTCAAAACTTAAAAATGGTGTATTTTTCTATTAGTATACTTATAAATGATTAAAAAGATGTTTGCAATTATGCTAAATAGCAAATCATTTATAAAGCAAAGGGTAAAATATGCACAACACCTATGGCATCTTAATTACCTACCTATATTCCATCGTCTATATTTTGCATCATCAAATTGTTGTCTCAAGACTAGAAAATCTATGACGTCAGGCATATCATGGTATCTATTACAAACAGAAACAGACGAATTACGTCACACATCTACAAGTATCTAAGATATGTTCTAATTTATCTTGAAAAATACTCCAACACTATCAAAGCTCTGCCTTAATAGCAGTCCTTACTTCATGGTAAATGATCCACCAGTCAGTTTACCAGTATCAGGATCTAGAAAAGCAAGTTTAAGGCAGCAAAGGGTAGGCAATCCCACTTCATACTTTATACCAACGATTTTCATTAGTTCTTGTTCCTACAATACAAAAAACAAGACATTATCTTTGCAGAACAAAGTGTGTGCTTCTAAGGCAAGCGGTAGATGCCTCGCGTCTCTTCTCCATCACGGTCTGTTTTATATATTGAAACAAGAGCCTCTTACTGAATCTATAACTTGCCAGTTTAGCTAGTCTAACCAGCCTGCCCTAGTCGCTGTCTGTCTCCCAAGTGCTGAACTGAGTGTATGAAAGGGCACAAACAACAGACACCCATTCTATATTACAGGGGTCCTGAAGACCTGAACATAGTTTGTTTGTTTGTTTGTTTGTTTGTTTGTTTGTTTGTTTGTTTCTTTCTTTCTTTCTTTCTTTCTTCCTTCCTTCCTTCCTTCCTTCCTTCCTTCCTTTTAATTTTTTTTTTTTGTTTTGTTTTGTTTTCCTCTGTGCAGACCTAGCTGTCCTGGAACTCACTCTGTAGACCAGGCTGGCCTGGAACTCAGAAAGAAATCTGCCTGCCTCTGCATCCCAAGTGCTGGGATTAAAGGTGTGCACCACCACTTTCTGAACTCTTATTCCCCAGTCCCATTCAGTTTCTTACAGTCAAAGAGTAAACCTTCACACAACTTCACTGCAAAAAATATATTTTACATCAGAAATATGTCAATATTTACCCTTAGTTCCATCTTATGCCATGGCTGCTTTTTAGGATTGATACTATAAATTTTATTTTTCCGGGCCATTTCAACATATGCTTCATGCCCTTGTCGGAAATAATAAACCTAAAAAATAAATAAATAAACAAACAAACAAGTAAAAAATAAAAAAATAATAAAGGTGGAAGATACTACTTACATTGAACAGAAAATCTAATTTAGAGATTGCACAGAAAGTCTTACAATGGAAATTTTAAATATTATTCCAAGTTGTCTTAAATCCACTTAAACAAAATGGAAGTGCTCTAATTAAGGACTCCCCTGTGTATATATACAGAAAACTAAATGTGCAGAAGTTTTGTTTTTACTTTATTATTTTACTTTTTAATTTAAAGTATGTTAATCCATACAATGTATATCCCCCCTCCACACACACACACAAATGATTATAACCAGGTGAGTTTAAATTTATGGTCACAATATTTTTAAAATCACATGTCTCTACATATGCAGAAAACTTTGAAATCAAACATGTAATCTTCATATATATATATATATATATATAATTTTTATAGTTACTATGTTGAATACTAGTAGGTAACACTTCTTAAATTTGCATTAGAAAATACAGAGACATGTTCTGAGAAATTCTGATAGAAAGTCTTAAATTAATTGCAAATTCTTTTTAGTTTCAGAGCAGTCTGCTTTACAAGTTGACTGAGTTCCAGGCCAGCCAGTGATACACAGAAAAACCTAGTCTTGAAAAACCAGAAAGGGGGTAAAAACATCCAGTCTTTTCAAGATATTTAATATTATGATTTATATTTAATATCACATATTTATAGATGTCCTGAGGAGTATTATTACTAGATCTTTGGTTGTCCTTTTCCAATACTCTGTTATAGATATTTAGAATGTTATTTAATTTTTTAAAGGAACTTGATGCAATCTTCTACAAATAAAGTTTCAAAACCTATAAAAATATTCAGTTTACTACTTGAAAAAAACTTTAACTTTTAAAAGTAACATTTAAAAGTACCTCATCACCCATCTGCGGCACAAATGGACATCTCCTGGGAATTGTATCTGTAATCCAAGCTGAGGGCAACCATTCTTCTAACGTTAGACCATTTTCAGTTAATTCTCCTACAGCCAATCTCTGAGAAAGCATGCAACAGCATTAGTAATATCTTCAAACACAAAGAAATGAATCTGTACAAAAATTTTACTCTCCAGTATTAAAACCTTATTCTAGAAAAGCAGTAAAAATGACAAAAGTTATTCAGCTTTTCCTAATCACTGATGGAGAGCTAGTGACAAAAGCAAAACGTATACTCTTCACAAACCTCTCAAAAAGACATAACAGACAAAACTAAAAACTCTTCTAGTCCCTCCCCACACAAAACAAGTCATCTTATAAAAAGTACACACAGCCATTTAAAATGTGCTCAATGGCCTTAAAGTCCTAGCCTTAGTGTAACAATACTAGGTAAGACTATATCATATGGGCTAAGTAGTAGCAAGGATCCAGAAAGCTAAGTGCTTTCATGACTGCTATACACTGGACACTGCACTTCTAAACAACATAAGAACAGTCTCATTCATTCACTCACATTTATTCTTTCTCTCACTTTGTCACTGTCACTCACTCTATATCTTTTAGACGTGTAGCCCAGATTGGCTTCAAACTCATTATATAGTGGAGGCTGATCTTGAATTCTTATTCATCCTTCCTTCCACTTCATTAACTGCTGAGATACAGAGCATCCTCTCTTACTAAAAGTAGTCATTTCATTCTTTGACTCATTTATGCTCTCCCCAAAACCACACACACACACACACACACACACACACACACACACACACACACACACACACAAATCATCATTTCTGAAAGGAGTACTACAAACAGGGCTTTTACTTTTTAACTCCTATGGTTTGAAAAACAACAGTAAAATAAACCTATGTTCCCTCCAGAGTAAAAACTCAGTTTTACTAGTCACCTGGTCACCAACAAGTAATCTGAAGACAACAGCCTTTATAGTATTACCTTATATGAATGGAAAATGAACTTAATAATAAAAAAAACCCTCTGAATCCTAACATTATTTATGCAAGAAATATAAAATGTGGCTGAGTGGATTTACTGATGTTTTTGGTGCTGTTGGGTTTTTTTGGTTTTTTTAAGCAAGTTACCTCTGAACTAATAAAAACTTAAGCTGCACCCTACCATACAGCTCAATTGTTTTGCATGGGTTTGCTATCATACAAAAGAGGCAGCATGCAGACAGCCAAGTACACTACTTGCAGGAGACAGGCCCAAGAGTTATTTCACAGCATACAGTTTCCTGGACCTCTTCCTATTGCTCACAGGGCATTTTTAATTTAATGCCTCAGGAGTGCTCTCACACCTTGAGAACACAGGAGAAGCAAAAGCCTTTGAGATGATTTCACTGAAATGATAGGCTGAAAAGTATTAAGAGCTGACATACTTTAAAAGGATGAGGATGATTGAATATATAAACATGTATGTATATATGTATGTATGTATGGGAACAGCAAATGGTCCACAGTCAAAGAATACAATTTACTGAGTGTTTTATTAAGTTTTTCTGAAACATAGACACCCACATTTTTGTATATCATACATGGCTACTTTTAGGCTATAATGGTAGAATAGCTAATTCTATTCTTTTAGAAAACGTAATTATCTTCATAGCATTGAAAAGTGTTATGCAAGCTGCAAACACTAGAAGCAACCAACATTCCTATCCAGCTGGGACACCTATGGACCATACAACCAGCATCTCCAAATATCCGTAAAGGTATAATAGTGGTGCTCATTATCTTGGTAGTAGCCAACAGCTGTCAAAGTAGGTACACTCAATAGGACGCCTGCTGCAAGACTGTCTTTCTTAGAAGTAACAGGGAAGCTAAACAATGATACACCAGCAATTCTGGCAGAAAACTACTTGCAACTAAGGAATGTTGAGAGCATGACAATTAAGTCATTCCAAGGAATGAGGCTCCTAACTTATTATGCAAGTACATTCATATATGAGTGGGTGGTCAGTCCCAAAGTCAAATATATATGACCAGCACTAAATGGCATTCTTAGATTTTAGGTTTATGCATTTTTTTGTTTCTATGAGTGCACACACACTAACACACACTTGCACGCACGCACACACACACAAAGAGACAATGAAGTAGAAATGGGGAACACAGGGCAGTTTAAGGACAGAAGAAAAGGTCCTCTGAGATAAAGTGGATAGAAACAAAAGGACAGGGCAGAGTAAAACAACTCTAAATGACTCAGCTCAGTACGCAAACAACTGACCTGGTCAAACAGCAGTCAAATGCTAAATGTTTTGAAGGCAGGGTCATATTTCCATGGCAGATTATATGTTCAAGTAATAGAAAATGCTAAATATTACTTAAGATTACTAAGAGATGGAGTTATGGCCACTATAGTGAGGAAAGCAAAAGTAGAGCAAAGTTGAAATAGGCACTTGGAAAATAAGATTTCTGAAGAGCTATATTGGACAGTGGTGACACACATCCCACTCAGTAGGCAGAGACAGGCCGATCCCTGTGAGTTCCAGGCCAGCTTGGTCTACAGAGTTAGTTCCAGGACAGCCAGGGATACACAGAGAAACTCTGTATTAAGAGAGAGGAGGAAAAAAGATTTAAAAGATTTGAGATACATTATTAAGTCAGGTGATACCTAAGTAGTTACGTAAATCACAAGTGTTTATCAATAGTTAGATGCAGCAACTGTTTGGGGTATCATATTACCTACCCCTCCCAGCTATGTCAAATGCTGAAGTTTGATTGCTAGTCTGTGGTGATATAGGAGGTCCTAAAACTCGCAGAAGGTAGTACCTAATGGAAGAATATTGCATTGCTGAGGACTTGGTTTGGGTGAGGGCATGGAGAGGACACTGGCATCCCAATTCCTTCTCATTCCCTCTCACAATGAGGTGATAACACACATTCCCAAGAATCTAACAATACAGCCCACCAAAGAATTTCTTCTAGAAATTCTTTGCTCTTATTTAACCAGTTTTATACATGGAGGTTGTAAGCAAAGTGTTACTTTATAAAGGTTATGCTAATAAAGAGGAAAAACGTTTACATTTTAACTCAAGTATAGCATATTAATTGTACCAGTCTATTTCTCCCAATAAATAAAGTGTCAATGTTGACAGGAGAGGAGTAAGTCTTTCAGAAGGTAGAATTGTACACTAAATAGCTACACTAAACTTGTAGCTAAGATTCTAGTATCACACTGAATCATAAGAACACACTCCGAGACCCACTGATACTAGGGGAACCTTAAGGACTTGGTTGAGGCAGACTTTTGTCACAGAATGAAAGGAAGATAGGAAAAAAAACCATCATTTCATAATAAACCCAAATTACAGCAATTTGTGATTCAACCAGTAAAAATCCAACACTTAACCTGCATATTTTCTTATAATTTTCAAAGCTTCTTGAGAATAAAGAGCCAGAGCATAGTAGTAGTTAATTCTATACGTGATAACATATTAACTTCTAAAGAAAGTAAAAAAAAAAATTTTTGGCAAGGGATAGTGTGGTGGGGGTTGGGGACGGCAGAGTCTTTCTATGTAGTCTTGGTTACCCTGGAATTTGGTAGGTAGACTAGGCTGGACTCAAACTTGCCTGCCTCTGCCTCCCAAAAGCTGTATTAAAAACATGCATCAGCCCACTGAGCTAAGAAAAGGTAAACATGTATTTTTAAAACTTTTTCTATTTACCAAAATATATCT
Source organism: Mus pahari (assembly GCF_900095145.1). NCBI lineage: Eukaryota > Metazoa > Chordata > Mammalia > Rodentia > Muridae > Mus > Mus pahari. The sequence continues at coordinate 77,257,305 of NC_034599.1, forward strand.
ATATACTACAGTATTATTGTCTTTAAATTTAAAAAAATTATTCTGTATATGTGAGTGCATGTACCATGGTATATTAGCAAGAATCAATTCTCATATTCTACCACATTACAGCCAGGGATCAAATTAAAGTCAGCCTTTGTTGGTAGCAAGCACCTTCCCTCACCTGCTATTTTCCTCGATAACATCTCCATGAGCCTTCTCCACTACTTATTACAGTAGTTCATACAGCAAAGACATATATGCATTTACTTCAGAGGAAAAAAGTTATAAGCTGTCATCCTCTCATTTGCTGGATTAAAATTTTCAGCGTTATAAGGACAGGTTTTCTCTCCTGTTTCCTTCTTTCTTCTCTCTACTCTCATTAGCCAAACACATCACTAACTCAAAAAGTGAAAATTTAGAGTTTGCATACTATAGTTAATGAAAACTTGCTATAAAAGGATACTCTACTCAATAATTGATTTGTATTTGCTTTATGGTCAACTATGACATGTTTGTCATTTATATTTCATGTGATGTACCCCTGGAACTTTTTTCTATTTATAGGATTAATAATTAGAATAGTTAATGTAAGACCATTCAGTAGACAAAATCTCTTAAACTATTATTTTTCTTATGTAAATAATTCAGTGGATTTAAAAAATGTTTCTTAAAATAAATACGCAATCATTTATAAACTATGGCAATGTTCTGAATAAACATTCCTTGGTGACAAACACCAAACATACCTCTGTCAACATATCTCTGTGTACTTTACTAGTGCTTACTATATACCTCTGAATGTTTTCTGTTAGTATTTGTCAATAAGCCTCAATGTTTGTTGGATTATTCACATTTATGCTTTGAATCATTTCCCCAGAAGAAAACACTTGATATAAAAATTGTAAAATGAACCTTTTGTTTTCTTTCTTTGGGCTTTTTTTTCTTTGGTGATGTTGGTCCATCTTTTTCTTCATTTGCTTTTTTTCTTTCCTTTTTAATATGTTTTTGCTTCTGATTTTCAGATTCTTCTTCTTCATCTGAACTACTTTCTGGTTTCTTGGTTTTATGCTTAGGAACTTTCTTTGGTGGCTGCAAATTAATCCCAGCATCTGCTGTCCAATCAGAATAATCACTGGAGTAGTCACTAAAAGAAGAGAAGTGACTTTTAAGTCATAGTCGGGTGGTTTTAAGACCACGTTTTTAGACAGACAGACAGACAGACAGACAGACAGATAGAGATAGATAGATAGATAGATAGATAGGCAGACAGACAGACAGACAGACAGACAGACAGTCAATAAATCAGATAGATATAGGCATGAATGGACTAAAAGATATTTCCTTATGCTCAATTCCCCTAATCCTCATATCTAAAAACAAATTTTGCAACTTTCATGGAAAAATAAACTTAAGAACTTAAGTAAATAATTTTAGGATGCATGCTATTTGCAAAGGTCATTAATACTCTTCATACAAGAAATAAGGAATGGAATATCACCTTTTTCAGTTGAAGCAGAAGTAGAAAGAGAACCAGCATGCATGCACCACAGTAAGCAAGCAAGCATAGAGATTTCTTTTATGAGGGGATCTTAGAATTTTTTTATTGGATATTTTATTTATTGGCATTTCAAATGTTATCCTCTTTCCAGGTCCCCCCCCCCCGCAGAAACTGGTTATCCCATCCCCTTCCCCCTGCTTCTATGAGTGTGCTCCCCCACCCATTTCAGCCTCCCTACCTTGGCTTTCCCTTACACTGGGACATCAAGCCTTCACAAGACCAAGGACCTCTCCTCCCATTGATGACCGACTAGGCCATCCTCTGCTACATATACAGCTGGAGCCATGAGTCCCTCCATGTGTACTCTTTGATTTGGGGGGGGTGGTGGGTGTGGTTGATTGATATTGTTTTCTTTCTATGGGGTTGCAAACCCCTTCAGCTCCTTTTTTAGCACTTCTTTTGAAGTGATGATTGAAGCCTTCTAAGTACTGAACTAGCCAAAGTATGAAGTTCTTTTCTATTTTTAAGATGGGACCTCACTATATCTGACTGGCCTCCAACTCATAGAGACCCACCTGCCTCTGCCTCCAGATTACTGGACAGGTATGCACTAGCATCCCTGGCCTAAGGATAAAGTTCTTTTATCTATCTGCCTCTGCCTCCAAAGGGCTGGAATTAAAGGGGCGCAACACCAACACTCAACAAGGATGAAGTTTTTAACCCAGTAGGAACTCTTCTAGTAAGCAAATACTGAACTGGCAGGTGAAAAGTGTACCTCGACAGTTGGAAGGTTGAACTCATAAACATAAAGATACTTAAACATGTAAAAATCTTAGGATGTAAAATGAAGTCATTTCAGAACAAGTATGGCTCAGTGGTAGGACCACAATAATTACATTCAACCAAGACTGTTTTATCTGTTTTCCCATTAAGGAGGAAAATATAGGACACAAACTGTCTTACTATCTGCCATATCTTTCCTGTATACCTTTACACAAGTATGTAGTCCTCATATGGTTTCCCTCCACATATCTAGCTATATTGTCTTCTTTCTTAACTTTAGTATATTAGAGTATTTGCTTATTTTGCATAGATTTATCATTTTTAAATGTCTTAAAGAGATATAAGTTCTACTTCCCAAGTACTAGAATTCAACCTATGTGCCAACATATATGATCTTTAAAATTGTGTAAAAGACTGGAAAAAATGTTTTAAGCATGCTCTTCTAGTGTAAGTTCTCTTCAATTTATGAATATTTCACTCTTTGAAAACAGAAAAATATTAAGTACTATCTATAGACATTTGTATACCATTATTAAGAATCGTTACTGAGGGTCAAGAAAGACTTTGATCCTAGAACTGCTCAGAATCTTGTATTAAACGTACAGTACCCACTAATGTTTCCTTTGGAAATCTATTTTTAGAAATTGCTGAAAAAGGAAAAAAGAAAAAAAAGGAAAAATAACTTCCTTCCCCAAGGGTGTTATTTCCATGGACCATTAAAACCTTGTTATGTAGCTAATGCTATTAAGACTTTAAACATGTGCAATTCCAGCAGAAGTACTTGAAGGTTTTCTTGCTTGCATGATCAAAACAAAAAGGAGTAGAAAATTTCTTTTCATTACTGGTAGAGAAAATTAGTAATGTCCTGTACATACAGCCATGTAAGAATAAAACTTCTTTACTTTCACAATCTGATGCTTACACATTCCTCAACATCAGCAGTGAAGCTAGTTTATGATGCTCCATGTTAAATATAGCTTTCAGAAACTGAGTAACAAGTTAAAAACATTACTTTACCGATCTAGTTGTAATTTTTCCCATAAAGACTCGCCAGGAAGAAAATCTAAATCTTGCTAACCAAAAGAGTCTTCATATAACTCTGTACCCAGTGTTCACGTACAGAGTTATTTGAAGTACAGACACAGAGGCACCTGGACGAGTAAACTCTACACTTCTACCTGGAGCTGCCATCACTGTGCCATGCTCGCTCCTCTTCCTCAGAAGTCCCACCGCTGACAGCAAGTACTTCACCTTCCTGTGACAACAAAGACAGATTTCATAAGCTGCCGCCTAAGAACAGTAGGAGATCAAACATCTGACTTGGGAGTAGAAAAATACAACTTTAGTATTTTTATTCAAAAAAGCTAAAACAAATATTCATAAATATTATCTATTAATACTAGATTCAGAGACCTCTGAGATAACTGCCAGGTGTGATGGTTTGTATATTCTTGGACCAGGCAGTGGCACCATTGGGAGGTGTGGCCATGTGGGATAGGCGTGACCTGGTTGGAGTAGGTGCTTCACTGTGGGTGTGGGCTTAAGATCCTCACCCTATTTGCCTCAAAGTCATTCTTCCACTGGCAGCCTTTGAATGAAGACTTAGAACTCTCAGCTCCTTCTGTACCATGCCTGCCTGGATGCTGCCATGCTCTCACCTTGATGATAATGGACTGAACCTCTGAAACTGTAAGCCAGCCCCAATTAAATGTTGTTTTTTGTAAGACTTGCCTTGGTCATGGTCTCTGTTCACAGCAGTGAAACCCTAAGACACCAGGTTTCATTTTATTTAATTTAATTTTTGTTTAATTTTATTTTTCAGAGCTAAGAACTGAATACATTAATAATGGACAACAAACTCTATACTTAATATCTGAAACTTATTAAACATTTTTAAAAGCCAGGTTCTTTATAGATGGTTTCAGGATCTTAAAATTGGGTACATTTATATTTTACTAACTATTAAAACAACTTTACAAATCAGGATATTTCATCTCTAACCTTATTTTATTCAATTAGAGATGATTTAAAACAATAATAAAGCTACAAACTGGTTTTCCTCTTAGCAACAACGTGTGAAGGTGTTTTTCTATGAGGTTATAATTTTTGATACAACTCTTATGTATCTTCTTTATATTAACAGCATGCTTCAACAGCAATAGTCCCCAGTTACTAAACTACTTTAAGTTCTTTGTGTTTGCCATGTATTACTGATCTCAATGCAAGAAGTACAAGTTTTAGAAACTTACAGAAACTCGTTTGAAGCCGTGTAACTATTAAGACAAAAGGTTGATTTTGAACCTAAGTCATTGCAGTCCAAAGCCCAGGCAATTTATAGTATGTATCTCTGAGTTTTACTGCCTTCTAGGCACACTGGAACCATCTGAAGAGCATATTGCTCTTTACAACTTAAATAAAATAACTGATTTTTTTTTTTAAAAAAAAGTAATTTATTTTATGTGTTTAAGTCTAGTCTCATGTTTTCATGTGTAACACATGTATGTCTGCTACCATAAGGTCAGAATCATGGAACTAACTGGAGTTACAGTTGGTTGTCAGCCTTCATGTGGATTCTGGGACCCAAGCCCAGGTCCTTTAGAAGAAAAGGTGCTATTAATTGCTGAGCCATCTTTCCAGAAACAAAATAATATTTTACTATTTACATTTTAATTAAGTATGATTATATTATCCCCTCATCCTCAACCCCCAGGCCCCTCTCATTGGTCTTTTTTTCTTTATTACTGTTTATTTACTTATTTACTGCAAATAAACATATAAACACAACCTGCTGAATCTGTTCAGTGCTGTTTGTATATGTATGATTTTAGAGAAGCAGTATTACTATTTTGGTGTCTTAGTGAAGAATGTGAACTATATAACTATTCAAGTGTTTGTATAATGAATTACGTAAAATCTATAAATGATAGTTGTTTTTGTACTTCATTTTTTTTCTTAAAGGGAATGAAAACAAACATAATTACTTTTAATTTCTAAATTCAAAACATAAAAAGACAAAATATTTTATCCAAAATATCCATGCTTCTTATCCATGTTAATGATTATTTTCTATTAGCACACTCCAGTTTCTCTTAAAACAATTACTTAACTGCTTTAAAAGGATACTCAACTGGACAGAAACTTTCATGCCACTATTGTAACTGTCAAAATACCCAAGTTCCTAACCTAAAACACTGAACTGTAAGAGTACTTGCTAAAATTTTATATTTAAAAGAGAATTATAAATATCTCAAAAATAAAGTCCTGAATAAGACGGTGGTTGAATGATTTTCTTTGCTTTAGAAATGTACAAATTAGTAGAAGCAAACATTTATAGAGAAATCTCAAACTAAGAAAAAGCACATAAGAAAAAGTAAAAAGCTAGAGCAAGAAGCTCTAAATTACTACGGATAACAGTCAAACTGCTTCTAATCTATCATAGGAGCAATTTAATAACTCAGCTTTAATACAAAAGGAACATGCATTTAATTATTAGTCACTATTAAACAGTTATACACATATAAATTCGAAACATCTTTGAACCTCAGAACTCTTACAGGATTTTCATTAACTAGTACTTTGTACTTAACATACTCTATTCACAAGGTATTATTCTAAAATTCTATCAAAGAAAATTAAGAATAATCCATATGGACTATATTTTTTTATAAATTTGAGATTGAAAATTATATATATATATATATATATATGTTATTTTAAAGACATGGCTAGAATAAAACATAAAATACCATATCAAAATTGTATTTACAGTGAATGCAAACAATGAAAGTCATATTTAAAAACAAGTTCAAGAGATTTGTGAATGTTCTCAGATCTTACATCTGAAGAACTAGTTCCATTCTCTAGCTCCTCCAAGGGCCTGGGTGGTTCCTCCAGTGCAGATCTTGTACGGTAATTGTGCTGATTCGCTTGTTGCTTTTTAGAATCCCCGAGATCCAGGAAATGCTCATGAGCATGATTCTAGAATAAATAAAAATAAAATTTATTGATGATAGGATTTAGGCCTTCTTGTTTAAAAGTTGTTATTATGGAAATTCGCATATTTAAAATATCACTAAAATGGACTAATATTACCAACTGAAATTCTTTCTGAAATTAATCTCAAAGTCATCTGCAAACTGGACATAGTGGCTTACTCCTTTAATCCCAGCATGCAAGAGGCAGAGGCAAGTGTATTTTAAGTTCAAAGCCAGTCTGTCCTACATAAAAGAGGTCCATGGCTGCCAGGGCTATGTAGAGAATCTATCTCAATCCTGAGATTTAAAAAACAAAAACAAAAATTTACAAATAGCAAATGTAAATAATTCAAGAAAAAGACAAAATCAAGCAGTAACAGAGATATTCAAATACAACATGCTCCCAGAAAAGTTAAAGCAACTTCAAGAGTGAAAAACATCACATCCATGAATAAAAAGAACCAACTAAAGATCCTTAAAATAAAAAACTAATCAATTAATTAGCAATGAGGAAAAGGTTATCAGGCTAACCATACAGACTGGAATGAGTGAGAATAGCACTCGGGAGGCAGAGGCAGGTGGATTTCTGAGTTCGAGGCCTGCCTGGTCTACAGAGTGAGTTCCAGAACAGCCAGAGCTACACAGAGAAACCCTGTCTGGAAAAAAACAAAACAAAACAAAAAAAAAAACCAAAAACCAAAAAACAAAGAAAAAAAAGCTTTAAAAATTTTTTGAAATTTAAATGTAAATAACCTTTACTTATTTGTTTGCTTGCAAATATGTGACACACATATAGAAGTGAGGACAATACTGTCAATTCTCTTCTACCATGATGGTTCTGGGGTCCAACCTAGTTTCCCAGCCTTTGCAGCAAATGTCAACCAGGTGAACTAATCTTGTCAACCTCTACCAAAAATTTTTATATTTTTGGTTGTGACCCCAGCCTTTAAAAACCAAGCTACAAAGATTTTTATAAGAAAAATATATTTCAACTTTTTTAAGCCACTATAAACTAGTCAGAAACCAGTAATTTTTAATTTGTTTAGATCACTGCTCAGTGATAATAAAGACTTGCTTGAGAAGCTATTTCATATAATGTTCCTAAACCTAATAACTAGTAGCTCTGAAACTTTCCAGCTAAGCTAGAGAAAAGAAAACACAAGTCTTGCAGGGGCAGACCACCGAAATGCCAAAACAAAATACTAGAGACTACCAGTCTTTATTTTTTGAGGGTATATTTGAAATGAGGGGGACAGCACATATCTGTATGTGCACCGCATAACATGTATTCCTGGTGCCAGCAGAGGCCAGAAGAGGCTGCTTGATTCCCCTGACACTGAGAAGAATTATGAGTAACTAAACTCAGGCCCGACCACCTTGAGAGAAAAGGGCTATTCTTTTAAGCATACATAAGCTGACTCAATTAACAGATAAGGATAAAAGAGCAAAAAAATTAGAGGAAAATAAGTTTTAGAATGTAAAACTAGTGAAAGAACTGAAAAATATTTTCCTTAGATTGATTATAGTATATTGAATATAAAATATAAATAAAAGTTGGCATTTGGGGGGCTGGAGAGATGGCTCAGTGGTTAAGAGCACTGACTGCTCTTCCAGAGGTTCTGAGTTCAANTCCCAGCAACCACATGGTGACTCACAACCATATGTAATGGGATCTGATGCCCTCTTCTGGTGTGTCTGAATATTGTTACAGTGTACTTCTATGTGTAAAATAAGTAATTCTTTAAAAAAAAGTTGGCATTTGGAGAAAGGATATGCTAAGAGACAGGAAATGCAAAAACCTAATTTTTAAGTGAAAAATCAAATAATCCAAATAAACAATTGGGAATTAACCATAATAACTTTTTCATTAATATTACTTTGCTTATAACATTAATGCTTATATTTTAAGAGGAATCTTTTAAATGATCATTATACTTATCACCATACTATTAAACATCAAATTAATATTGATTTACCTTTGAGACAGTAAGTATTTTATTCTCTTTTGCAACAGTTAAGTGTTTCCTTTTCTCTTCTGATCTATAACTCTTTATTTCTTCTTCTCCCTTTGCAGTTCTCCATTCTTCTTGTCTACTAAAAGAGAATATTATAACCCATAAGCATTAATCTACAATTTGATTAACGATTTCCTTTAAAATGAGTGTTAGCTCTTACACTAACAATGTAAAGTTAGTTCTGGTAATTTCTTTCTAGATGGAACATGTGGCTCAGAATAACAAAAATACTAGGAAGAGACTTGTTTTGCTGTTCCCCTCATATCAAATTGTTTCTGCTCTGGTAATTATATATTGAATCAAGTTCTAAATATTGCAAAGTTATAACAAGACACCTTGGGTATATGGCTTGTGCTATCATAATCTTACACATCTAATAGATATCAAACGTGTAATCTATTTAACATCAGAGCCTTAAAGGAAAACCAATTACTGAAGCACACATTAATTTTTCCAGTGAGAAAGATCAGACCCTACTACTTAAACGCAAAACCACGTTCTATTCCAGACATTGTTCTATTCCAGACATTAAGATGAAACTAAATAAACAGAAAAAAAAAATGTTAGCTCTAAATTTTAATTTCATTAAATCCAACTCCTTAAAATTACACAATTTTATTTGTACACTGACTTGGAAATTTTGTTGACCTGTAAGAAAACTGAACCTTGGAGCTTTATATTTTTCCCAACATATTCTGTAACAGGAAGGAAAGTGAAATTTAAATCTTCAAAAAAACGGTCAACCTCAAATTTTAAGTTTTTGAGCTTTCAAAATTTTTATACTGAAATAATCTTAAATTCACATATAGATGTGAAAAAGAGAGCAGGAACTCTTGTATTCTTCATTGAGTTTTCTTCAATGGTAAAATCTTGCAGAAATATAGTACAATGTTAACACTAAGGAGCTGACACTGAGCAAACCACTAATCACTTCAGGGTTCTCCAGTTCTACTGCTACTCATTTTGGAATGGTAGTTCTCTGCAAATATATTATGTGTAGTCTTGTACATTACCACAACAATCAATATACAGAGCATTCCATCAATAAAAAGATGTTTAGTGTTCCTCTTTTGTTATCACTTTCTTCCACCTCAAATCTCCCTCCTTCTAATTCTTAGTGGCTACTAATTTGCTCTCCAACCCTGTAACGTTTATATTTCAGTAATGTTCATAAGTAGAATCAAACATTACACAACTTCAGAATCATTTTAATTAAGCATCCATCAAGACAGATTTAAGTAAGATATCAAAACAATAAAATAGAATATATCACCATTTGCTTAACCAAATAGAAGGAAATTTGGATTTGTTCCTCTACTTTTCAGTAACTATACTTATGAACTCAACAGCAATTTTAACTACTTCCTCAATGCTGGGTCCCTCAAATTTTGTGATGCATGTGGGGGGGGGGGGACAAACTTCTATGAAAATCTATAGGCAATTAATGGTAAGGGTAGAAGGCCAAGTTTTTATGCCTCCCCGAGAAGGTATTGGTAGTTAATGGTTGCTGAGGAGGAGAAACTTTCTTCAGTGGTATAGCCGCTGGTAAACTGCCAGGATTCCTCTAAGTTACCTCTCACCTATGCTTACTTAAGCAAGTGTAATTCAACTTACTGGGTCATCAAAACAAACTAATACCAAAAGTATAAGAGGAAACAGTTGGACAAATGAAGGGAAAACCTAGAGGGAAGCATCGAAGGACAAAGTGGGATTGGGTGAAAATAATCAAAACAATCACATACATATGGAACTGGCATAATGAGCCATTTTTTTTTTAAAGATTATCATTTGCTAATAAGAGTAAATTTCCAACATACAACTGTTCAAGTTATATATGACATAAAATACAAAACAGTATTCCAGAGTGTCTGTGTCATGCTATGTTGCCACAAAAAAACTGCACAAGCATAATGGTTTTCTCTATAGATACCCAGCATTTGGTGCTACCAGTTACTACTTGCGATGCTTTGATAGGTACACAGTGGTGTTTCACTGTGGCTCCTTGTTAAAGTACTATATGATAAACATGAGAACCTGAACTTGGATCTTCAGCACCAGCCTACAGACTAAATGCCACAGCTTGAGTGCATCCTTACACCCAGTGCTAGGACTTATAGGAGAGCACACACCACACTAGTGAGTCCCTAGAACTCACTGATCAGGTAGCCTGGTCAATCAGTATCAATGAGTTCCAGGTTTGGTCTGTGACCCTGTGCTAAACATAAAGCACAAAGTCACAGACAAAGACACCTGACATCAACAACTAAGCTCCACACATGCATACATAGGTATATTCATGCTCACACAGACAAAAGAACCATGTAAAATTTGAATTGGTCCTCAATTAATATTTAGTGAATCTAATTTGTGACTTTAACACACCACTATCTTGTACCATTTACACAGATCGTTATAGAAAAAAATATTTAAAAATTCATTTTTGGCAGCGATGACTAGCTAATAATACTTGCTTAAAAGAAATCACAAGGCTGAAAAGGTATTTCCAACAGTATCAGTCAAAATGAAAGCAACTGATAATTCTCCTTACCTAGCTACACCAGCCGAGAGCTCAGGCACTACTACCCTTCGACTCCAAGCAACAAGATCTCGCTCTGTGGCTATTTCACTTCTTGGAGCATTGCTGTGCATCTGCCGTACACCTTCGATTTGCCCACTGCGCCTTAATCCTATATTTGGAGGTGAATGTACTTCGGAGGTAGAACTTACTGAGCCTAAATGAGGCGAAAGTCAGGGTGGTTAAGTTCTACTTAGACACTGGCCTCACTTAGCTTATAACCAAAAAAATAAATAAAAAATAAAAAAATAAAAACCTCACATTTTCTTCCACATAAATCAAATAATTTGATATCATTATCAGCAACAAAAAGCACAGGCAAATGCTTAATGAAAACAAAAATGTGGTTATTCAATTGATTAGATAAAGTAATCATTCATAATTATGGAGTATTAAGTTCATGTTCTGCAAATATGAAATCATTACTAAAAAAAAAAAAACAAAAACTTGCCAAGTCTTTCAAGAGTTCACTAAAACAAATATAAGGACATTTATAGCTCACACATTTAACTTTAAACATTAAATATATGACAAGTAAGAGTAATGTACTAAAACTTTGACTCTATGATTTGAAAATGATATATTAAGCTGATTTTTCATGTTTTTCAGATTTACTGTAAGATCATTTTTCCTATATAAATAAAGCAGTGGCTTTCATCCCCACACCAAGGGAATGGTGGTGGTGAACAGAATCCTATTCCTAACGTAACTTAAGGAAATGTTGAAGTCTACACATACTTTTAAAATTCATCTGTAATTCAGAACTTTGTAGTTATTACTCAAAAACAATCACTTTGGCCGCTTGTTTCATTTATGGATGTCCCATTTGTTTAGTCACTTGTCCAGTGCTGGTGATTAAGATGACCTGAGCTTTTAAGTACAATCTCAGCTTACCTCTGTTTGCTCGGCTGGCATTACTAACGCCTGCTTCACCAGCACGCCTCAGGTCCTGCTCCTGCTGCAGCCTTTGAATCATGCTGTCTAGAGGACTGATATCCTGGTTTGCTTGCTGGCTCAACACTTGGTTCAATCCTAGGGAATATTACAGAAAGTACTGGTCAGTCTCACACAAGTTCATAATTAAGCATCAATTTTACTTTGATAAAGATTTAAAATGTCTCCCTGTAAGTGACAGCAAAGAAAAGATACCTTCCATAACACACCTTTAATTCACAGATGTAATGATGAGGAGTGCGTATTTTGTGCTTATCATTATTCAAACATTCATAAACCTTATGGTAAACAATTATGAGCACCATTATAAAATTTAAAAAAAGTACACTCTAAGGTATGTATCTAGGAAATGGCCAAAGGACAGTTACATAAACATTAATTTCTGAAAACTATCACACTGATTCAACAAACTCTTTGTTGTCTACTTTGTGTTTGAGACTATGCAAATATTAGAGATCCAGTAACAAATTGGAAACAGCAAGATCTTTGCCCTCTATCAAATTACCTATCTTGAGTGGGGCAGTAAAACAGTAAACCTGCAGAAAAATGCAGATTTTGAAAGATGTAAAAGTTAGGTGATAAGAAAGGAAAAGAAACTAAAAAACAGATATCCACGGAAAGCTAGAAGTCAGGAGACTTAGTGTGTGAAGACCACGTCAGATCAGTGCTCAGACATGGGGGCTTGGGTGTATTTTAACAACCTACTCATTAACTCCTCCTACGCACGCCAGTCATACAAATACACTTGGCTCACACCTTGGACACGGAAATTTTACCGTAAGGAAACACACAATAAAGTTCTAATTCATTCTTCAAGTATCAACTAAAATGATACTGTGAACATTTCCCAAAATTCCCTTGAAAGAACAGCCTGTTCTCCTCTTTAAGGTCTTTATCAATTTTCTATCTTAGTACTCAAGCAAATATGCACTATAAAACTAAGCTCAGTAAGTATTTTCTCCAATATATTTTCTGTTTTATTTCCTAAATCTAGCATAAATGCAAGCTGATAATGTTCAATCTTGGGACTGGAGAGATAGCTTAAGGCTTGAGGCTTGTGCTGGTCTTGCAAGGATTCCAGCTCAATTCCCAGCATCCACAGCAGGCAACTCACAGCCACCTTTGTTAACTCCAGCTCCTTGGGGATTGGACACAGGAACCACAGACACCAGTCCACTCTCCTACATAAAGATAACTAAAAGTAAAATCAATCTTTTTATGAAACTATTTCCATAAAAATAACAAATGGAATAATTAACATTAGGTATATATGTATGTAAGTAAAAGTCTGATCACTTCAGAATTATAGGGTAGACATGAATTATAAAGAGAATACTCAAAGAATATTCTGAAATTAATTAGTAATAAAGAAAGAGTCAGGCTGTGGTAACATACACCTTCAGCCCCAGCACTGAGAAGGCAGAGGCACGTGGATCTCTGTGGGTTCAAGGCCAGTCTGGTCTACAGGGCTATGTAGAGAAACTCTATTTCAAACCTTTCCTTCTCCCAGAAAAAAGAAAATCTTAAAAAAAAATACCATGTATTATATGAATTATTTTTACAGAAAACTGTAGTTAAAAAGGTAAGTAACATGACTAGGTCACAAAACTAAAAAGTAGAGAAAGACAGAGCTAAAGTCAAATGTCAACAATAACTTCCTAACTCATTGCTAGATCATATTTGACTAATGACTAATAATTTGTTATAGCTTAAGTTTATAATTAAAGAAGTACATTTAGGTATCAATGTAACAAAACTCCATTTAAACCAATTTATTATTAAAATAGCTACATTTAGTTTTACCTTAGCTTTGTAATATTTAGCAAATAAGTTTTCATAAACCTAAATTTACAAACAAATAGTTTGCAATGATGCTAATGTTTTTCATTTAGATTGTGTTTCATTTGGTACTTTTGTACTTCAGAAATCTAAAATAATGATTATTTTGAGGATTTCTGATGAACCACAGTTAGTAACTGCTATCTAGCTCAGCTTCATGCTCTGAAAGCTCAGTCTGACTTTGTAGTACTCTTGAAATCTGTGGAACCTTGCTGGCGGACACAGATGAGTAACAGTGGCTAACGGCCACCTGTGAGTACAACCGGCTATTTCTGCTTCTTTCTGAGCCACAGGAACACGTGCAACCCACATGCAACTGCTCCACCCCTCTCCACTCACCACACTATCATGGATGCGACCCTGAGAAGTTAGAAGCCTTAAGGTAATTATTTCCTGTTTATGTTGCTACTGCTGGGTATTTTTCAGGGAGGATAAAGGTATCTAGCACTAACTCTAAAAGCAGGAACAAAGTCAGAAATAAAGTAAATATCTCTATGACACAACTGTAAAATTTATGTTTCATAAATGTTTAGTATGCAATGATTAAGTATCTATTAAAGCTTCTTATAAGCTATAAAATGGAAGAAAAGTAACAACTAACAACTACAGTAACACTGAAGAAAAAAAGTCTTTTCCTTAATTTTCTGTACCTAAAACCCCTGGTAAGGAAACGATTTTGAGACCTGGGAAAAATCTGATCTTGCCAATTGTACTCCAAGAGAACTTAAATTTTAATCCCATGAATGGTACTCCTCTAAAAGTGAAACTTCTAGAATTTGAATATATGACTACTTGTCGGCTGAATATATGACTACTATTCTTGACTCCTCTGACTATGCTAAATATTAGCTTTACATATTAGATTATACTATATGTGGTAGTGGAAACTATTCTCCTTACCATCCATGCATGCTGGACATGTCTAATTTAAGGACCAGCACTTTTTACCTATATGTCCAACTGTATTCCAATTTTACACCCAGTTGTATAGCATGCTATAACACAACATTTGATTCTTCGGTTTTATAGAACCCTAAACCCATTGTTCACTCAGCACACAATCTATTCAGAAGTCTTCACAAATATTTTTTACTCTAAAATATCATCCCTAATGACAAAACTGGTTTAATCTTTACAAGTTCATTATTATCTTCAGTTAGTAAGTCAGTCTGCACTATACTTTTTGAATATGGTAAGAAGAGTCTATACACCTTGTCGACATTTTAACAACTATTCAATAATCAACTTACTTGACTTCAATATTCCATGACTTCATGGAAACAGCTTACTATATTTTTTTTCACTCCTATCTTATCAAAAATCTTTAAAAGTTGATTGCTTCTAGCCACGAGTGCTACCTACCACATGCTTTAATCCTAGCCCTCAGCAGGCAGAAGTAGAGAGAGCTCTGTGAATTTGAGAGCAGTTTGGACGATCATATTGAGTTCCAGGCCAGGTGGCCCTATACAGTAAGATCTTGTCTCAAATTTAAAAAGTAAAAGTTGATCTTTTCTTAAAATACAGTCCAGCATGAAGTCAATCTAGCTTAGGTTTTTGTTTTTTTTTTTAACTATTATTAACTTTACTAACATCAATCACAATCATGTATTTGTTTATAATAAATTAACCTTTGTAACTAAGATTTTGAGAGCATCGACCAAATTTCCTACTGAATTGGCTTTACAGATCAGAAGGTTTTTAATAAATGTTGCTAAATGAATAAATGAAGTAAAAAGGTAATCCTATTAATTCCTTGAGGCTAGACAATGGTAAGAACCAAAATTATTAATTCAAATTTCCAATGTTTTAATTATCTTGCAATTTATATTTATTTATTGGAAAATGTTCCATTTGCTCAAAACAAAGATGTAAACAACTTTTAAAATCTGTGAGAAACTTGACTCCTGTGAAAATCGAGGCATACCTGAAGAAGTGACTCCCATCTGAGGAATGAGCTGTTCCTCCCTGCAGTTTTCACGACCAGGGACCAATCGCTGGTACCTTGATGGATGAGGATTTCCATCAACATCAACCAGAAAAGGGGGAGGCATGAGATGAGGTGCCTGCTGCGTCTGCTCATCTAATACAAAATTGTTGGCATCACGGATAAGAGGCCGATAATCACTATGAAAAAACATCTGATCTGCTATCTGTAAAAAGAAAGGTCCATAAAATACTGGAAAAATAAAATTTATCATGAAAAAATTGCTTAAATTTCTTTAAAAAAGCCAAACACTGTGCCAAAAGTTATGGTACACTTACTTGAAGAACTGTATGAAACTAGGATTTAGTTTGAACATGTATTATGTATTTAATTCCCAGAATTAAAAGGATTCAAGGAACCAAAAAATCTTCTACTTAATTAATTTTAAGCACTTCACTACACTACCTTCATTGCTTATCAAACGAAAACCTGATGCTTTTGTTTTCTCTGTAAACAAGCCATAGGCATTTTTTTAAAAGTTTCAATGTGCC
The DNA here is from genome assembly GCF_900095145.1 of Mus pahari. Lineage (NCBI taxonomy): Eukaryota > Metazoa > Chordata > Mammalia > Rodentia > Muridae > Mus > Mus pahari. Next base: position 77,273,400 of record NC_034599.1, read on the forward strand.
GGGCGGCGGTGGCGTACACCTTTAATCCCAGCACTTGGGAGGCAGAGGCAGGCAAATTTCTGAGTTCGAGGCCAGCCTGGTCTACAAACTGAGTTCCAGGACAGCCAGGGCTACACAGAGAAACCCTGTCTCGAAACCCCCCCCCCAAATAAATAAATAAATAAAGTTTCAATGTAAATGTTAAGTAAAATTACATCTAGGCATAAAACATTCAAAGGTACTTTTACTTTCAGATAATACACTCTATTCTAAATGATTAGGCTTGTTGTATTTGAGAGGAATTGAACATAGAATCCCAAGCATTCCAAACATGTGATATAACATTGAGCTATACTTAAGATTTATGAAATATTAATTATAGAATATTAATATAAAAGCAAGCAGTCTCTAGAGTATTTGTGATAATGTAAAATTATTATGAATTGAACCCTCATATAACTTAAAATTTTCTTTGATCAATTTTCAATACATTAAAAGATGAATTAATTATTCATCCTACTACAGAGAAAACATTTAAGTATTTTAAAAAATAGTCCTAAAGAATCTTTAGTAACAAAAACTTTAGCAGTTCAAGAATCATGTGAAAAATAAGGCTATTTTATACTACATAAGTGTATATTACCTGTGTAAATATAACATTTCATATAAGTTGAAATATCCTTTTATGGGTATTAACTTCTATTCAAGGAAATTTATCACAAGTTACAAACGAAAATCTAGATTGTTCTAATAGGATATGTAAAAAGTTGCTCCTTTTGAACTAATTACAATTTAATTATAGAAAAGACTTTATACATGTTTTTGTTACACTGCTTTCTAAAAACAAATCTCCAGGGTGTATAAGACAGGACTCCTTGCCGGGCGTGGTAGCGCACGCCTTTAATCCCAGCACTCGGGAGGCACAGGCAGGCGGATTTCTGAGTTCGAGGCCAGCCTGGTCTACAGAGTGAGTTCCAGGACAGTCAGGGCTACACAGAGAAACCCTGTCTCGAAAAACCAAAATAAAAAAAAGAAAGACAGGACTCCTTGAGCTGATATTAAAAATCATTTTTAATTATGTATAGGGGTGTAGGGGTGTGTGGGTGTGTGTGTGTGTGTGTGTGTGTGTGTGTGTGTGTGTGTGGGTGTGTGTGTAAGGGTATGTACATGTGAGTGCTCGTGCTTATCGAATCCCCTGGAGCAGGAATTAATAGTTTTGGCCTGCTTGCCTGCCCTGAGTGCTGAAAACCAAACTCTGGTCCTCTCAAAGAATAGCAAGTACTCTTAGCCACTGAGTATCCACCTCTTCAGCCCCAAGTTGTCTACTTTTAACAATATGCATACTCACCCACTCCTATGTAAAACATATAACCCCAGACACCCATGTATTTAAGAAACAGGAAAATATGCCATACACTACCTTGTCATACTTGCTACTGGACCCAAAACCAAAAATTAAAAGATGTCCATGAGAGTCTGTACATGCAAAGTGCTGACCATCAGGGGAGCATTTGCAGTCAAACACTGCACCATGTCCTTGTCCTTCAATCTGAAACACATTTAACCAAAAATCAGAAAACTACCATTAAAATATAAAGAAGCGGTACTACTGTTAACTAGAATTTTATGATGGAAAGATTTAAAAGTATGCAAACATCCTGATAGAGGGAAGATTAATTATAATAAGCAGAGTACAATAAAATTTGTGCAAATTCATGAAAAATGCCAAATTAACAACAATAAAAAACCAAGAACCCAGTCACAGACCAGACAAAACTCAGAAAATAAAAATGCACAGATTTCTCCTCCCACCCAGAGAATCTACCCAGATTAAAACATAACTGAACCATACATTCCATCTATTTCCATTCATTGCTGCCCTTTCTGTAAAGGCTAAGAACATAGAGCAAAGGTAGCATTTTTTTTTTCTTTTTTTGGTAACACTCAAGAGTTGTAGCAAGAGATCACTCCTTACAAGACACTTAAATTTTATTCTTTTTGGTTTTAAAAAAAAAATTCCCTGGTGGTCTGAATCATCTTCTAATGGTGAATTTTAAAGGTTAAAGAAAAGGGTTTTTTTACCTGATAATTGTTTTCTGTTTTCCAGTTCCATTAATCCAGAACGAATGGGTTTCTCCCTGCAACCTGTCAATCAAACAGAGGTGGCCAATCACCACTCTGATTTTTTTTTGCTCTCAGTGCTTCTTCAGACTATGTTCCAGTTGAAAACTTCTTTAGCAGTATTCTGAAAGAGGTAACAATTCTACCCTATCTAAAGCACATCTAGGGACTGATTTTCTGAAACAACTAAAATCGGGAGTTGACTCCCAAACAGTAATAACTAAGGATGATTTTCAACAACTGTGATTGGATTTCTGGATTAGCAGAATCGGAACACACACATTATCAGGTAAGAAATACCTCCTTTCTGTTCCGGTATCCACTGATCTAGAACAAACTGAACTTAATTGGTTACATCCTAGGAAATGCTTGGAAAGAAAGAAGTAACTTTTGAGTATTAAAAATTTGGCAGAAGGCAGTTGTTCATGAAACACAGGAATTAAAATGCAGAAGAGTCATACTAATCTCTCAAGAAAAATAAGTACTTCAGTCAAAAGAGAAACACCAATCTAAATTCCGGCACATAGGATGACCTCAAAAAGACAGCTCAACTTGCCTTTGGATCACTGAAGTTACATATATATATATATATATATATATATATAATCTTATTAATGATGTCCCAGATGCTGGTTTAACAGAGAAGAAAGCAGCTTGCCTCAAAATTATTAAAGAAAACAAGGAAGCTTTTCTAATAACTTACCAGATAAGATAAATGATTCATTAGTGAACTAGGATAATTTCTTGGGCATAAAGGAACTTGAAAGTAAGATAGCAAAGGAAGGGACCACTTTAAAACAGCTCAAAAATCAAAGGTCAGAACTACGTTCTCCCCATGTAGTTTAGGACATAAGTCAAATATGAACTATTTGACTACAGAACTAAAAGACTGTAAGTACAAATGCCAGGATTCACATTTTAAATGTTCAGTACTTTTATAAGAAAATAAATGCTACACAAAATTATATATGTAAAAAAAATTTTATCTCTAAAAGAATTTTACATGAAAACTTTAGGAAATTATCTGGGCCAGGAATAAGATGTTTTAGTCCTCAGTTCACTCAAAATCTTCATTGGAAAAAAAAAAAAAAAGACAAAGACTTTATAACTACTTCTAGAACTACACTTTTCTGTAAGTCCACTGAGGAAGGGGTGTGAACAAAGTTACACTTAGTGATGACAAAGGAAAGCTGACAGAGCTTCCTGGCATCCTCTCTTAGAAATCCCGCACTGCATTTAATTTGGAGAAAGGAGTGGGGTGGGGTATTCAAGTTCTCATGCATGATGTCTATCAGTGTATTCATATATACAGTTAGGAGATTTCCAAAAGAATTTTGTTGAAATGAACTTAAAAACCTCTAAAACAATAATCATGCATTATCTCTGTGTCCTACGTAACATAGAATCTGAAAAGCCATTGAGACCAGGCACTTGGCAAAGTGGTCACTGCAAGAAGGCCGGTACAGCCTAATGTGATAAGCTGTAATATGAATTGGATTAGAGATCCATAGATATTAGACATGAGAAAGCAGTGTTATTTGCCAAAGGGAGCTATGACCAGGGAGTTTGCACTAGCTCCAGAGGGAGAAGTGTATTACAGTCAGCAAAGCTGAAAGAACAGAACCATCTAAGCTCTTCGACATGAGAGACATGGAGCTATAAAATTTGGAATCTGCCCTGCTTGGTTTGGGTCTTAATTTAGTCCAGTATTTCCTCACTATGTCCTGATTCCTTCTTTTGGGATGGTAATGTATATTTTGTGTTGCTTTAGTTAAAAGTATACAATTTGCTTTTTTATTTTACATTGCATCTTGAGTATCATGAGACTTTGGGCTTTTAAACAGCCTTGAAAATGGAAGACACTGAGATTCTCAAGTTGGACAAAATTCATTTTGTATTATGATGTGGAAACAAGTCTATAGTGGTCAGAAAATGGAATGAGGTAACCTAAATGAGAATAAAATCCACAGGCTCATATTTGAATATGAGGTCTCCAAAGCCAATGCTACCCCAGACAGTGTGTCTCCCTCTGCCTTGTGCTTGTGGATCCTATGGAAGCTTTCACCTTCTGTTCTAGCATCATTCCTACCTGCCTGTTGCCTAGCTCCTGCCATGATGGTCATTAACTCTGCCCCTAAAACTCCAAGTCATCACTAACCACTGTCTTTTTTAAGTTGCCTAGCTCATGGTCTTTAATCACAGAAAAAAAAAAAAAAAAGCAACTAAAAGACTGACTACCCTAGTTGCTTCTATTTTATAATGTATATTATGACTGACGAACTCAACCAGAAAAAAGTTATTTTCTCTGAAAAGAATTGTCTTTTAAACCAGTCAAGGGATTTATAAGACTTTAAATATACATGTGTAATTAGGAAGCAATGAATCTTACTTAAGGAAAACAAAACACTATATTTGTATAAAAAAAATATGTGCAGAAAAATATATAAGGTATATGTTCTACCTAAAAATAAGTCAACATAAAATTTAATAATGCATGATTTATTTATTTCATGTTATAATAAAATAGTCACACAAAACAGAGTAATAATGACAAAAATTTAAAGTAAGTAAGAATTCTTCTAGATGAACTACTCCTCTAGTATGCTATTATACATTTTGGGGACATGTATAAAGACTATTTAACAAAACCCATTCGCACTAAACAACAGTAAAGAACAGCTAAGATAATACATAAAATAGTATTAGCCAAGAATGGCAAAAATTTCAAAAGAAGTCAATAAAAAAAGGTAATATTTTAGCAATTACTATATTTCGCTTTTTTAAGACAGAAGATGAAGCTATTATAACAGTATCTCTATTAGAAAATTCTGTGACTATGTCCTGGAAGTTTTTAGGAAATGAGTGTCAAACTCCTGTTACAAGAGGTAAAGACAAGTAAATAAACATCTCTTGTCCGTGTAAAAGCGAAGAGCACTAAAACAGTCATTTAGAACCCTACTCAGATCTAATGTCATGATGTGCCTCAAGAGTTATTCAGAGACCTAGATAAATGTGGATTTGATTTATATCAAAAGAACCAAAGTGGAGCCTAAAACTATAACATCTAATTATGTCAATTGGCCAGACTGACTGGCATGGAAAATAGGCACTTGTAGAAGACATCAAAAGAAACACAAAGATGAAGGATGGGAAGGAAATTATGCAGAATCACCGTGTTAAAGAAGTATGTCAACTCTATATCCAAGGCTACTTTGTTTTTCCCATCTTTAAAATTTTCTTATTCTTTAACTATTCCACATAGTTGGAAGGGAACAGAGCTATAAAACATTCCAAATGAATCGAACAACAGGGAGTATTTGTACTTAGCAAAGCCTCCTTGGTGCATAAAGCTCCAGTGGAGTTAGGCAACACTAGAAAAGTAAAAAAGAATGCATACGATATGGCTGAGATCAATCAATGGGAAGAGGCTTGATGTCAAGCCAGATGACCAAAGTTCAATCCCTAAGATCAGCATTGTGGAAGATTAAGAATCAAATTCACAAAGCTACACTTATACACCTACACTATACCCCCCCACACACACACACAGTAAAGACCAGTTTAAAAAACATTATCCAATATACTGAACATACAATACCTTCCAATCATTCCTTTAGCTTAAACAAAGATAATCTGTTAACATTCTCCATATTCTAGTCCCCTAGTAAACTTCAAAGTATGTTAAAAGGTTGTCACTGATTTAAATATTAAAATTCCTTAATTTATGCTAAGATCAATACATATGAACAAAAGATAGCAATTGAAAAGAAATTCTACATCTAAGACAACACTGCAATGCCTGCTGGGATAAACTAGTAAGCCAAGCTACTACATAAAATAGAAATTATATTAACACTGATTGTTAAAGAATCGGCTTTATCAAAGTAAAAATAAGTCAGCTTCAAATATACTGGAATTCTGTGAGATCTTATTCTCTTCCCAAATCTTTGAAAATGAAATAGTGGCTGTCAAAAACACCACAGAGATTTTGATTTCTTTTCTTTTCCACAGAGAGTTTCTGAAAGTTTACTTCTAAACTCTCTATCCTACCCTCTACCTAAATGAAGAAACAATTCCAGATGGCACAACTCTAGCCTTTCTGTTCTGAACTTCTAGAGCCTAAAAGTCCAAATGCTGGCTGGACATTTCCATAGCAAGAAGTCTACCACAAGAAACAAACATGAACTTAAAAAAAAGAAAATGTTCTCTTTACCCTCATTAACTTCAATTAACTCAGACTGAACTGCTGAATACGTGTAATGACTCTTTACTCCTTTTCATTCCCTCTATCAGAAAACAAGTGTTACATATACATTTTTTCATTCATAAATTTCCTACCTACCCATATAATTTTCATCTTTAAATAACTAAAGTAGTCCTTCTTAAGTCTACCTAATTTTATACTTGAAATATGACTTCTAAACCACAAAACTATCACTGCCTTGGCTATTAGGCTGTAGTTAAGGAAACCAACACAGTATTTCAGTGTCCACTCACAAGATTATCTCAGACTATTGCGAATCTCCCTCAGCCTGTGTTTTTACCACACTATATATTACAATCTATTAAAAACTTCCTACATTATTTTATCAACATTTGTTTTGTTTATATTGTTACTCTTATTATTCTTTCTGATTAACTCTATTTACTTTTCACATAGAATTTCAATATAATTTTTAAAAATAAGAAAAAACATGGATCAGACAGCCTGAACTGACTGACAACTATGTATTCAGATATAGTAACTTTGTTATAATTTGTCATGTTTCTATTTGATATAAATATTTGTGATTTCAAGCATGTTTTAGTTCTTCAAGTTAACTGTGAGGTTGCTAAAGACAGCCATGTCTTTTTCAGTTTTGGATGTTGATGTTTTATAATCAGAAAATATACAACCAAGTATTTGGTAATCATATTGCCTTCAATTTCATTGTTATATCCTATACATAAATTATATACTTTTCCTTATAAATTATCAAATTTCAAATGCCTGGAAGTAATGGTTAGCTGATTATCAAAAAAAAAAAAAAATACTGTGTAAGTTGCTAAACAGTAACTAGTATTTATGCCAACAAATGAAAGAGATGAAAGAAAATCTAAAGAACTTGGGAAACTTGAAAATAACAATAGTTACATACACTAAGAAAAGTGGAGGAAACTGAAACAAAGACTATAAGCATTCAGAATATTTTAAACAAAGAGATTATAGATATGAGATACTATCTTATTAGACATTAAGAAGAAATAGAGAATGAAGGATGTTGTGAGCATACTTGATATCCCAATTCCCAAGTGGTAGCATGGTAAACTATAGCTATTTTCAGTCTTTCTCTTTCCTAAATACATACAACTACAATTACCTAAACAAGGTCACACTGAGAACATGCTAATGTCAGAAGTATGCATTGACAAAAATTCTGAGTGGTTTATTGGCAGCCTCTACTCATTTGAAATGTTGCAAGGAGAAATACATTGTTCTGGATTAGTGGACACTGGAACATTTTTAAAAGCCTCTTAAGTAAAGAAATGTTAAGAGAACAATCATAAAAAATAAAGAAAACATTTATTAAATAAAAGCTCTTATTTGGAATTTACCCATGAAACAACAAAAGCAATGCAGATCAAACTCAGTAAAAAACAAAAAACATTTGCTAATGAGACATATTTTTTTTCCAATTAAAAGCAAAACCAGGTAAGAAGCAACAAACTACAGCTTTAAGTATCCTGACAAAAATAAAAGAATATGAAGTAAAAAATATGTAGTAACAGTGAAAACTATAAAGGTATGAACAGCAAAGGAGATAAAGCAAAAGCAGCAAAGTTACAAGAAAAATCTAACAGGCACCACTGTGAACACTGTTAGGTTAGTATATATACTCACACATACACATACGTATCCTATATTTTTAATATATGCTAGTACTAAGAAATACGGAAGTGAAGAAATTTTAATCTTGAAAATTAAAATCCATTTATAAATTTGTTAATTCTAAGTATAATCTATGGTAATTTAGTGGTGGAAAAGGGGGACCAAACATTTAAATTAACACCTAAAACTTTAAGAGAACTTCAAATCTACTTTATTTTTTCTAAGACTGGGAATAACATAATGTCATAAATTTTAGTATGCAAAGCATATAGCACATATTTTCTATTTCTATAAACAATCTAAATGTCTTCAGCACTTAACTGGCATTAATACACTGTAGTTTCATAAAATATTCACTAAAACAAAGCTACAATGATGCTTTCTTCATGCCAATGTCAAGGAAAATCAGTAGGTTTGCTAAACAATACACACTGTGTGCTTCATAAACTAGCCAAATACACAGCACTTTTGCTGATTACTGAGGCTATGCAAGGACTATTTAACTCAAAGCCTTAAGTACTCACATGGTTTTAAAACTTACTAGACAAGAATAAAATACAAGGCCTAGAAACTCAGCATTCTTTTAAAGAACAATGTCTTCCCGTGTTAATAATTCTCTATAATAATCTCTTTAGCTTCATTCTTCCCTAGAAGAGGACGAGACAGATAAATGGGAGGGCAGTGAGGGAGGAGAGGTTCCCCAATGCAATGAGATGAGTGTGTTAGCCATTTCCAGGCATATCATTTACTATAATCTTGTACATCTCATAATTAACAGAAACACACTCAGAGCCTGACTCCTAAATGCTCTTGTCATTCAAGTCCTCTGCAAAGAGGAATGGCAATAAAAACAAGACAAGTTACCCCATTATTTTTTTTTTATGAAATACTATTAGCAAGCTGAGAATTCAGTTAGAGAATTTTGAAATGAAATCAATTAGAAATTTTTATTTAAGCATAAAAGAAACTGAATTCTCAATAGCAAACCTTTTGTTTTGTTTACAAAGTTAATAGTCAGAAAACAAAGCAAAAGAACTTTTTTTAAAAGGTCTTAGTTTTAATACAGAAAAGAACACTTACAAGAATGCTGACTATTGGTATTTATTAAAATACTGTCTCTAAATATACCTACTTAAATTCTATTATAATATGACTATCTCAAACACATGCGTTTAAAAATTCAACTTTTCACAGGAAAAAAACTTTAACAATACAGGATTTTAATTACTTAAGATTTTAACAACAGAATTCTAATTTTCCTAATTGGTAAGGTAGAAAAAATGCTGAGTAATCCATCATAAAATTGAATTATAAATTAATTCTACTATCTTTTAAAACTCTAAGTTTAGGAATGAATCTGATTATTCAGAAACCAGAGTCTAATGGACTGGGGCGGGGTGGAGGTGCTGTAGTGACAGGACTGAGTCCAGTACCTTGTGGGTATTAGGAAAGCTTTTCCTTCAACACCTAGCCTCAGCCCTAAACATATATTTTTAAGTTCTTATATATTTTAAGAATTAATTCAATTAAAGGCATACTTTCTTTCCTCTTTTCTGGCTGTCAGCCCAATGGTGAATTTACTTACTCATTTTATAGGCTTCAATTTTTTAAATTCCTCAAAGTAATATTAATTATATAAGCATTCACAGATTTTAAGGCTAAATTAAAATATTTGAGGATCATTCATCATTCTTAAATTCTATAAAGGATGACTAGACATGCCATATAATGCTCAAAAATATTTACTAAATTTAATATAAATTAGGATAATAAGTACAACAATATCAGAGATTGCATTTGGATTCATCAAAGCTTTGTGATATTTAACAGCTCTGATTAGTTACACTAAACCAAATAGCTAACCTGAAGCTGAACAATGACCAGTAAGAGAGACCATCAGTTTCTATTTCATCCTAAAGTTATTTTTAATTTCTTAGTAGCAGTGCTGGATGCTTTTTCTACCATATGTCCATTAAAAAAAAAAAAAAAAAAAAGGCAATGTAGTGAACAGAGGGAAAAAGTTTGGCAATCACAAAGATCACAGAAGAGCCACTCAGAATTATATCACTGTTAAATTGTTATTCCTAGACATATCACTAACTGGGTCTAACTGGTAGTTGCTATACAATGTTACTAAAATTCTCAGCTACCACCCTGAATACATTTAGCATTAAGAAGACATTAGTAATAGTCTTAATTTAAAAATAAAAAAAATAAACCATGAAATTTTCTACTCTGTGACCAAAGCAAAGCTAGCCAAAGCACTTTAGTTTTGTAATGAACACCTTCTTCTTGAAACCAGCAATAAAAACTTACTCTTAAAAAAGATATTCATAAAGATACAACTTTGTAGAGTTTGCTAAGTACATTGAAATCTATTAAGTCATTTAAAATTTGAAACCACTAAAACCTTTTAAAAAATAAAGGTTATACCTTATTATAACTTGTTTTTAATGAGACAAAAGATTGAGCATACTTTTCTGTATCAAGAATAATTGTTTTATTTATTTGTTTTTCTCAATTTGAAGATATTAATGATTACAAAAAAAATAAAGTCAGCCTTTAGAGGTTTTACTATTTATTATATATATTATATATTATATATAATATATATATATATTATATTATATTATATTATAAACCTTAAATAAGACAAAATTATTTTCTTTTCTTTCCTTCTGTTAAAAATTGTGATCTCAAATAACCAAGGCTGGCCTGGAACTCATTATGTAGCCAAAATGACCTTCAACTCTTGATCCTCTTGATTCTATCTTCCAAGTGTGGGGTACCACACACTGACTCAAAAATAATTTTCATAGTAATTAAGGAATTTTTACAGTGAGATGTCCGGTTATATACCTAATTTATAACAGCAGGACCAGAATATCAATAAAGCTAAACGTGCTGTAATGTTCAGATCTGCAGAAATGGTAAAATGTTGATGTTCCAAACTTACCTGATGAAAGAAAATTCAGAATCTATGTTTAACTGACTATAAATTACTCATTTCTATTGCAGTGTAAGAATGTTCTTTTGAAATATAAATTCCTAAGTGAAACCACTAATGCACATATAGTCACAATTAAGTATTAACTGGGAAATGATCATCTTCCATATTCAACAGATGTTTAGAAAAGAGCAATCCAGAAATATGAAGATAGAAAAGAGAAAAAAAAACTTTACTGCATTTGTAAATTTGCTTTAAAAAAATAACTCTACATCATCACAAAGGAAATCCATTCATCACTAACATCTAACTCATGTAATCATTTTTCATAAAAATGGGAATTAAACAATTCTCATTTCTTACCTTCTGTACATTAAGCAACATCCATGGCAAAAGCCAAAGTTAATCACTTCACTAACAAACCTTTTTATTCTTATAACCAATCAAGAACAATACTCAGTGTCATTCAATCTCTTTATAAACATTTAATCTCACAAATGCCTTCGGGAGTTGGCATGCATGTACGGACGGCCTCAAAAATCAAACAGTACAGGCCTTGCATACACTGAGCAAGTACTACCACCAGACTATATTCTCAGCCTGAAAATGACTGAACTTAAAAAATAATTCTAATTTTTGTGTTAATTTGCTAATTATACCATCTTATGACTTGTTGAAAACTTCTGTTTTACAAAAGTAAACAGTAAAGCTATGTTGTCTTCTTTCCTCTTGTTGAATGAGAACAGATACAGAGGAAGTAGTTTTTTGTTTTTTGTTTTTTTTTGTTTTTTTTTTTGTTTTAGGAAGTAGTTTTTTAATGTGACGATAAAATGGAGTATTTAAGGACCCTTTTATTTCATACACTGATCAAAGAGGAGGGCAGATACCACTTAATAAGCTGTATAAATAATCAAACCAATGCTAACTCAAATGCTCAACAAAAATATGCCAAAGGAACATAGGAACACAAGCAAGGAGGCAAAAGGCATTGAGCCAGAGTAAACATCCACTATGCTATTGGTTTCAGTGACGTTAGGAACTACCTCATTCCTTGACTTCAGTTTTGACACTGATGTACTCAAAATATGTTCTACAAAAACAAAATATAAAAAAGTGCCAACAAAACGCAACATAAAGACACTATCTTCCCTACAGCTTCATTTACATAACTTCACTGCTAAAAATAAACGAAGTAAAACTAAGCCAGGCATCACAATATACTCAGAACAAATAATTCCTTATTGATAGATATTTAAAATCATAATAAGGTATGGAAGTTAAAATGGATTTCACTTGTGATATGCAGAGCCCTTCTGTCAAAAATATTCCAAGTCATTAACAGGTATTAAACAGAAAATATAATTACCATATTGAAATAAGATCGAACTTTGACTCCTCTTGCTAGATCCCACACTATCACATTTCCATCATGGCCAGCAGAGAAGAGAACTCTAGGATCAAATGGGTGTGGCTCAAGAACGAACACCTCATCTTCATGACCCTGAAATATTTTGAAGTAACAAAGCATTTATACATACTTAAAATTACACAAGAGAATGGCAATGGTTCTAGAAACCAAGTAGTAAGAATTATTAAACTGCAAAAATTTCAATGTCTAAACAATAGACTACTAATAACACTATTACTTAGGCATTATTAGTAATACTCAAGAATACAAGTATTGTACTCCTATACAACAAACACAGAAAGCATTTATGATGCATTTCCAAGTCAATCCTATTTGCATTTTTAAATTATCCCCAGTTTCCTATCAAGTCTGGTTATCAAAAAAAGCAAGGGGTTTTAAACATACTAGTTTATATTATTTTATTTAGACTATATTCTACAATTTTATTTTGACTATATTATATATTCAATCCCAGTAATATTAAAAGTAACCAAGAGGTTTTAATCATACTTATTTACTTATTTAGACTACACTCTACAGTCAGCCTCAGCAGTACTCAAAGTTTGGGTTTTGTTTCTCACCATTAGAACATGAATCAGTTGACCAGTATAAGAATTCCAAACTTTCAGAGTCATGTTATTAACTGCAGTTATAACTGTGTTGTCATGTCGATCCCAAGCTACCATAGTTACTTTCATTTTTGTGATTTTGTCTTCTATGCCTTGAAGATTTTGGCTGAAAAGGAAAAGTTTATTTGTTTATGCCGAGATTATTAAAATACAAGACAAAGATTAAATCTGCTTTCATTCGTTTATATTTGTTGACATGAATAGTTATCATTGTAATTGAAAACAGCTGAAATGACACAATAGCAGAGGCTATGGCATGGAGTCAGAAAAACCAACATTTCTAGGGGTTTTGTATCCATAAGCCCTTATGAAGAGGTCTCTGGAGTAAATCCCTCTGCAATAACTATCTATGGTTCAGTAGAAGCTAATGTCCCACCTTTTACTGTTCTACCATCCTGACTGCTCTGTTCTCCCATTCACTGACACAACTATACATAAACACAAGGAGGGAGAATAAACAGTAAAACTAAAACAATAGTTACAACATGTATCATAATCCTTCTTGGCTGAGGAAGCCACAGGGAATGACTTCACCCTTTTGCGAGGCCCTAGTTAATAGGGTGCTTCCCAAATAACATGCATAAAAGCTTGGGACAGAATCCCAGCACTTAAAAAAAAGACTAGGATTGGGGTCACATGCCTACAATTCCAACATAAGGTGAAGGGATGGAGACCAAAGCTATTTCTCACTAAAAGTAAGTTCAAACAGTAAGTCTCAACAGCAAAACCAAAAACCATGGGAGAAAAAGCATGGAATACAATAAGATACTCAGGCTGTAAATATTTTCATACCCTTAATAAAACAGAACTTAAAATTTAACTCAGGTCTTATTAGTAAGGGCAATGAAATATAGTTTACAAAAATCAGCTCTGTTCGCCTTCAATAGCACCCGTAATTAGTGAAGAAAATTAATCACTTTAACATGACACACAATAATAATAAGCAAAGGTCATTCCCATCTGCAACATTATAATATAAAATAATCTATAAAAATATCTCAAGCTTGATCTCTTACCCCGCTGGACGAGTAGCCATATCTAACAAAATGCTTTTCCATTCCCTTCGTTTAAACTGCCAAATCCGTGCTGTCCCATCCCGACTACCACTCACAAACCTGTTAAGAACAAAAACAAAAAAGGTAGGGGAAGGTCAGAGACTCTATCAAAATGTACTTTTCCCAAATTTCTCTTTTTAAAGAACATCTTTATTTACAAAGTATTCTAATACAGTAGAAATAGTTCCCTAAGTCTCTATAAATCTAAGAACTCCTAAAACTTTATGAGCTTGTAAGACCATTTTAATAGGTCATGAATAGGCTGATAAAAATAACTCTCAAAATGCTTCAAGATCATTTGACAAACACAATTATCTTCCGATGGAAAAAAGTTGCTCTTCAGTATCAAAGACCTCAATTACCTCTATTCAAAGTGTCAAGAAATAACTGTATTTTCTTTTATAACAAGAACAGGAGAAATCTAGCAATGCCTTAAATATTAAGAATGAGATGTATTATAGTTTTTATCAAAGGCTTCGCTTTCGATACAAAAGATAAAGGTATAGATAAAAGTTTTGTTTTGTTTTGTTTTCTATTTTAGAAAAGAATCCAAATACCTGACATGTATAACTCACTGGGGAAGAAGACTATATTCTGTGCCAAGAATATAGTCTTCAATATATTGAGTAACTTCTACACAACCTAGAATTTGACTACTAGTTACCTTTATCAAGTTCCAACTAAGTTAGACAAACATATTTTACCTGTTACTAGTGTTGGAAAACTGGATACTGTCAACTTTGTCCTGTACAAAGAGAAAAATACCACAATAGAAGCTGAATACATAACTGTTGATTGCACCCAAGACTGTACCCATCTAGTTCTTTTACCAATACTCACAGTATGAAACTCCAATTCTGATATTTTTTCTGGCTGACCTGATCCAAAAAAATAAACTCTAATAATATGGTCAGTGCTTCCAGTGGCCAAAAACATCCCACCTGTCAAGAAAAAGAGCATCAGTTTCTATAAGTAAGACACAAGTTCTGCATACTATTAACGTTGCTGAGTCTTCTTTTGTCTTCTCCCAAAGCTATCAAAGTCCTGTTTGATTTTATTTCTTTTCTAACAAGAACTGGAGAAATCTAGTAATGTCTTAAATATTAAGAATGTGATGTATTACAGTTTTGAACAAAAGCTTCAATTTTGATACAAAAGATAAAGGTATATATACTTTTAAGTTCCAACTCCCTCCGTGACTTGCCTGTACAAACTGCAATAACAAAGTACTCAACATTCACTTATGTCACTGTATTATATAGCATGTATATTCTTTTTTAAATTCACGGTTTGTATGACAGTTTATTCACACTAAGAGCAATAAGCATATACACATAGAAATATTTTAAGTACTTTTGCTAAATGACCCACTCCAGAGACCCTTAAAAACAACAACGTATTTTTAGGAAAAGAACATAAATCGACAGTATGATAAAAATGCATATGAAGAAACTATGTCTATATTACAACTGGAACAACTACTGTCTACTGGCAACTGTATTGGGTATTTTGAATTAGAAATTTGAAAATAATTAGCAGCAGCAGATTCACAGGTCTTTATTGTCCCTTACCCTGAACTAACACTGCTATCTACAATTATAAATGAACAAAGGTAGATAAAAACAGATGCTGGGAATATTATATATCAGATCTAGTGACCCCAATTTTCTTAATCAATTTACTTTAATACTTAGATCATAAAGCCATCTGGCAACCATTCAAAATGCAACTGCATAAGCTTATTTAGTACTAGAGTATCAGCACTGGTAGAGCAAATAAGACTCTGGAACAAAATACACACACTTTTTTTTTTTAATTTTTACTGATTTTTATGCAATGTCTCCAAATTCCATGAAAACAAACCAACTTTAAAATACTTTATTTGCAATGAGAAAGTATAAAGATTCATTCTTTAATTTTGAAATCATTTATTCCCTTCTACTAGAGAAGTATGGAATTCATGTGATTTTTATACAATGAATTCCTAAGAGTAAAGTTCCCTAACTTGATTTTCATTCCTATTTGCTTATTAGATCTAACTTACATATGATATACAATCTAGCAGAACATATTTTCGTAATTCCATCTCTTTGAGATGTGCTTTCTACTGAACAAATTTAAATTGAAAATTAAAATGTTAAATAATCATACCAGCACTGAATGAAGAACATATCATTTGCACTCCAGGCCGAGGGCGCTCTGTAAATTTTGTGGGTCTTGGACTATAATGAATCAAATAAATAATCATTTAAAACTATCCTATTGAGCTATAAGAAATAATCCCTTCTACAAATTGATCTTAAACACAAAATGAATGAGTAACAGCTGGCTATCTTCCTAAAAAGAACATCAATATCAAAACTCTATCACCAGTCCCTCTAAACTTCTAGAGATAAATTCCATAGTACATTCTGATACACCCACACACACACCAATCAGTACATAGAACAAGTCTAAAGTCATTGTCACTCTAGAAATGAATTATAACCACTTTTAATCCAATTTAACAAGTTTCATATAGTAGTAGACTAGTGGCATACAAATATATAATAAATCAACTTTAAAAATTAACCCATTGGCAAAACAGGTGTTAGCACTGTGGTTTGTATGTTATCAGTATATAGTAGAGTCAACTAAGCTTTTCCTTTCTGTTTAAAGTAGTGTGTATGTGTTAGGAGGGCGGGGGGAGGCCTATGAATATGTGTGCAATCATGAATGCATGTGTGTAGAAGCTAGAAGCTGACGATGTGACTTTCTCAATGACTCTACCTCATTTTTTGAGACAAGGTCTTAGTTCACAAGATCACTTACTTCACTTGATAGCCAGCAAGCCCTATCTGTGGCTGTCCCAAACCTAGTCCCAGCCCCTCAGGTAACAGATATGCCTCTATCTGTCTAGCTTTTACAGGGTGATGGGGCTCTAAACTAAGGACCTTAGGCCTATGTAGCAAGCACATTACCCACTGAGCCATCTTTCTAGCTCTTGCTCATCTTCTAATATAGCAACAAGATAAAACAGTCTTCCAAAACTCAATTTATCCTTTATACTAAAACAAATCTGAACTCAATGTGAATCATGTCAACAACAAAATTCCTCTAAAATAGCATGATATACATTAAAAACTTATATTCAGATTCATTTATACTAGTTATAGCTATGCTACAGATGTTCTAGATTAATATTTTTGACATGTTTAATGTTTCAACTATGTTGAAAAATAAAACTATAGATCTTTAGTATGAGTTCTGATGCATGTATCAATGTACATATAAATCTGTGATAATATTTAAAATCCTACTTTTGCCTAATTTTTTTCTATCAGAGAAGAAAACTTTAACTGTCCATAGCACCAAAGTTGGAGCATTTTTCAGTTTGTGATTAAATAAAAAATAATATAAATAAATGATCCTTAATCCCAGGCCTTGAGAGGCTAAAACAGGCTAAATACTCAAAGCTCAGGACAGCATGGGTTACATAATTAGTTCAGGCCAACATGAGCTACAAAGTGAGAACCTTTTTCAAATAAATGCACATAAAGCATAATGGTTACCTGGAACCATGTTTTTGAGAAATGGGAAAACCATTTCGCCTTTCTTTACTTTGATGTCCTTTATCAATAGATTAACTGTTCTGCAACCCTGGTTTGATAAGCCAATTTTTAAAAAATTTTGTTAAAATATATTTATTTCATTTGTGAGTATTCTTCCTGTAAGTATGTATGTGCACTATGTCATGTGTGCGCCTGATGCTTGTGAAGGACAGAACTGGCCCTCAGTTTCCCTGGAACTGGAATATGATATGACATAAGATTAATCTAAGTGTTCTTAACTACTGAACCATCTCTCCAAATCAAGACTTTAGCAGAGGTAAAATCAAAGCTGTAAGTGCTGCTGTAGAGTCTGTGTATCTTAATGCAGTATTATAATGAAAACTTCACCTGTTTTCTAAAACAAAATCTAATGTTCATAAACTTAGCAATGTAACTTGAATTATTCTAAAAAATTACATTTATAGCACTAACATGTTCTCAGTACAAAATTAAGCTAAGACAAAATTATACAGCATACAGAAAGATATAGCAATAAAACGTATATCCTTTAAGGAAACAACTGGACTTCAGAGAAAGATAAATAAAATCAAAGTATGAGGGAAAAAATGGTACATTAAAAAAAAGGTGAGGCATAAAAATGAAAGATCAGATTAAAAATTTCTAAACTTATTTCCATTATTTACGCAAGGAAAAAATTAAATATTTCTCTTTGTTGATTTGATATTTTTTACACTTTCAACCATTAAACATGCATTTTATAAAGTAAAAAAGCAACTGACTTTATTTTAAGGGTTCCAGCATCCCAAAGCCAAAAGCAAATAGTGCCATCCGCCCCAGTAGAAGACAGGTATCTCTTTGAGCCACTGCACAATGGTGAGAACTGAAAAGCAATCACAGGGGAAACATTCTTTACAAGAACAGAAGCAGTCCAAATAATAAAACCCTCTTTTAAAACCAAACTCACAGACGCTAACGATAATCAGCAACACTAAGCTAACCAAAGGCACGATTACCATGGCATTGCGAGTTCATACAGTTCTACAAAAAATACTTTTCTGTTTTAAACCTTAGCTATTACACCACAAAAGTGACATCCTAACATCTAATTAAATTCTTAAAATATAAAAGGTTTAATACAATTTACAACAACTACCTGTAGTGATGTAATGGATGCACTATGTCCCTGAAGAACAGCCAAAGGTGCACAGGTTCGAAGACACCAGACACGAATCATTTTATCACAACTTCCAGCTGCTATCATAGTATTCTCATAGTTTACAGCCATGTCTGATATTTCAGCAGCATGTCCTCTTAAAGTAGCTAGCAATCTTCCATCGTCTGTGGCCCAGATTTTCACAAGACAATCATCAGAACCCTTGAAATTAGAATAGAAACATTGATAGAATTAATCCCATAAATAATAATTCAAAATGTTAATATAAAAAATGTGTCACCTCCACATATCAACAACTACATTTTAGACATTGAAAACTAATAGTAAATCTTAAGTACTGCTCTTCTTCTGAAATTCTTTATTTTATTAAATCATTCACTAATTAAGGATTGTGTACCTAAAAACAAGAGAAATAGATGTAGGTAGTAAATCAAATTCATCAATGGTCTACACCTGCCATCTACAATCACCACTTCCTCCAATCTTAAAAAGGAATGTGAATTACAGCAATAATAATATGTAATTTAATTGCAAAACAAATATGGTTCCTAATACGTTATTTTACAATGGTACATGGTAGTCTGGGGAAACTATTAAAAGCTGAAGGTGTAATGAACACGTTTACAATCACCTTCAGGTAAAATTATGACATCAGCTAAAAATCACTATTCAGAGAAAAAGGCTTGGTTTTTGAAACCAGTAAACATATATAAATTATGTGACAACAATATGAACTAACCAGTACCCCCAGAGCTTGTGTCTCTAGCTGCATATGTAGCAGAAGATGGCCTATTCAGCCATCATTGGGAAAAGAGGCCCCTTGGTCTGCAAACTTTATATGCCCCAGTACAGGGGAACGACAGGGCCAAGAAGTGGGAGTGGGTGGGTAGGGGAGCAGGGTGTTGGGAGGGTATACGGAACTTTCGGGATAGCATTTGAAACGTAAATAAAAAAAAAAAATCTAATAAAAATAAATAAATAATGTGCTTATCTTAAATTCAGTAAGAACTGTGAAGGAAAGGGATAGTCATTAATTCTTCATCTTGAAATAAATACTACAATTCACATTCCAAACAGAGGTCTGAACTTCTGGGCTTTATTTTTATCTCTTAATCCCAAATCTTAAATATCTAAAACAGCACAAATTGTGTCATTAATCATCATATAATGATCCGAGGAGTTTACATCAGTATTTCTGCCACTTTAAGTTAAAATAGAAAACAGATACTTGGTCTGACAGGATCTAGTTTTACATAGTTTCATGTAATCATTCTTCCAAGATCATCCAATCTAAAGCTAACACAGCACAAACGAAACCAAACCCAAACCTTTGTATCTGAAGAGAATGTACAAAGCAGCAAATAACTCACACAAGTTTTCTGTGTTAGTGGTTAGGGTACACAGTACTAGAAGTTGGTTAGATGCGCATCATTTCAAACCCTACCAATACCACCTACAACGTTCCCCACTTGAATACAAGCTAGTTGTGTGGTTGAATCCTATAGTAAACTAGAAAAGTAGCCAAGTAGCAAGCTGTCTGCAAACTAATACAGAATATGAAACAATGGCATGAAAATGAAGAAATGATGATCTATAATGGACATCAAACAAGTGAGTGCCAGAACCAGATTTACTTTTCAGAGTACTTTGTAATCAGAGTGAATGAGGCTAGAAAACAGAAAATCAGGTTAAAGTTGGTAAAACACTTAGTAGTAAAATTAGCTTGATACTAGAACAATAAAGATAGTAAAAAGTAAAACACTAAGTTGTTACTGAACAGAAGAGAAAGATTAGAAAGGATCAAAGAGGAGTAACAGGGAAAGGAATTCCAAACCTGTACATCTGTGGGAAGTGAAGTAAGAATGGCAAGACTTTTGACTTCCAACAACAAAGTCCATCCCACCACATACCACAAGAAGAAAACAGCAAGTACTAGCTAAAATAAAAAGGCTTCACAGGACTCATTTGATTAAGTTATCTTAATTCTAAAAACTGAGTAGAGTCATTCACTCCATTCATTTATTCAAAACAATGTTACTATTTCCATTATCTATTTCAATAAAAAAAAGCATATTCAGAACAAATATATGTATACAAACATTTCCAGTTTCTTTACCATAAACAAGATGTAAGAACTAATTCACTAGGTACTCTTCCTGCAGTAACTGCTGTTAAGTAATGCAGATGATTTGAAGTACATGGAAATAGAGATACAGGCTATATAGGAATATATAGCAAATTTATATAAGAAACTTGAACAACCTGAACTCGGATGTCCACAAAGAATATGGGAAAATCTTCTCCAAACTATCAAGACTACTTACTGAGATCTGTATTTGGTTCTGACTTGTATTTATTACAAAAATGGAATTTTAAGTTAAATATACGTATGTATAACCTTAAGGCACAAGCAAAATTTGTGTAACTCTGCTTCCAAATATTGGTATTGCCGCTCACTGTATTCATATAGATCTGAGTAAAAGTTTGCTTTAAACTATATTGCAGTTGTTTCACATGCTTTCCATGTTAATGAACAATGAACACTTCTAGTTTTCTGACAAAAATGTCAGCTTTAACAAAAATAAGTGGCAACTGGTGCTCCCTCCAGAATTCTCACAAATTAAATCTAACAAAAGTCTTAATGTATACTCCTGAGTTTATTGTTCTGCCCAATTCAAACAAGTACCAACAATAAAACTAATGTATATTTTTCCTTATATAAGTATTTAATATTCAAATTAACCTTTCTTTGTTCCTTTCAAATTACAGAAAATTTTAATCATCTACATGAGATAATCTCTACTATACTACTCAAAGACCTATTCTTACCCCCGAAGAACTACTGACAGAATTTTAAACAGAACAAGTATCCTAAGAAAATTTTACCTCCTATCACTTTTGATTAGCATTTTATTTTAAAGAAAATTTGAAAGAAAAAAATCAACTAAGCTCTGACAATATGACTATGAGAAATACAAGCACACTGCCGGGCGTGGTGGCGCACGCCTTTAATCCCAGTACTCAGGAGGCAGAGGCAGGCGGATTTCTGAGTTCAAGGCCAGCCTGGTCTACAAAGTGAGTTCCAGGACAGCCAGGGCTGTACAGAGAAACCCTGCCTCGAAAAACCAAAAAAAATAAAATAAAAAATAAAAAAAAAAAGAAAGAAAAGAAATACAAGCACAGAAAACAGCGAGAAAACATTTGTGCAGCATGTGCTAGTGTTGCAATCATGTATGTTTGTGCACCATATCCATATACTCTCAACAGAGGCTAGACAAGAGCACCCATTTTCCTGGAACTGGCAGTTGTTAGACACCACATGGGTGCTGCAAATCAAACTGAGATCCTCTAGAAGAGCAAACAATGCTTTTAACCATTGAATCATCCCTCCAGCTCGCAGAAAACATTTTAATAGAACAATAAACTGTATGTCATGGCACTTGTACTCAACACAAGGAAGACAGAAACTGAGCTCAAGGTTCCCCTAAACCCTCTCTGAAAAAAGAGCAGTAGGCGCTGAAAAAGCATAAGGAGCTCAAGTTATGACTCAGCAGTTGAGAGCACTTGAAACTTGGGTAGAGGACAGGGCTTGGGTCTCAACATCCACATGGAGGCTCTCAACTACCTCTAACTTCAATCCTAAGGAATCTGACACCCTTCTAAGCCCCATAGTACCAGGCACACACTCCACACACAGACATATACATAAGCAAGCAGAAACACACAAACAGTAAAAAGACCAAAATGAAAGTGTAAATAATGCACTATAGTCGGGTGTGGTGGTGCACGTCTTTAATCCTAGCACTTGGGAGGCAGAGGCAGGCGAATTTCTGAGTTCGAAGCCAGTCTGGTCTACAGAGTGAGTTCCAGGACAGCCAGGGCTACCCCCCCCCCCAAAAAAAAAGCACCATAAATACGTTTATTTATTCAGTGATGCTCAATATGAATTAAACCAATGCACTGAGTCCTAGAAAAGTGTCCCATTGCTTCAATACCCTACACATGTGTTTTATAGGACTGTGAGAGGCTAAGTTGAAAACTGACTAAAAATTATTCTTTAAACATAACAAACTGTTGATCAAAATTTAAACGAACTTTCTTTCTTTAAGCCTAATTCCAGCACCACAAATAATACTGAGGCTAATTATAAGCCAGAAGACGACTAAATTAGACTCTTACAAAAGGAAAACTATTAAAACCACACTGGGTATTAAATAAGAATAATATTGAATAAATGGTAAAAGTCACATGGCATATATGAAGATGTATGAAGGAGAATCCCAAGAAAGATTGGGCTGTTCCCAAGAGTCTAAAGAACAAGCAGCCCTTAGGGCAAGCTCACAACCCTCACATATTTCAAACTCACCTGCCAACTTTGGTGAGACAATGACTCCTCTAGTAGACAGAAAGCTCATGTTTTCCTAGATGTGCTGTGCAGCAACTGGGTACCATCCTGAAGGAGAGCCTATCACTAAAACCTCAGCTACAGTAAGAACCTGAGATAAATGTGGGAAAGTCACAATGTGGCCTCCTTTAGTCACTGAGTAACCAAAGGCTACTGGAAGCTAATATGGAGGTCAGGATGGGTAGACAGTGACGGAGCAAAGGGTATAAATGGCAGGAATCTGGGCAAAGGACAAGAAGTGCATCAGCAAAGATATCTTGCCCTTAGCCAAAACACATCTCACCAATTGAGAAACCTTAGAGTTTGAGAGGCCTGTGGACAGAGAAGATCAACCCCTGCATCCATTTATCTCTACCTAACTACTACAGAGCCTAAAAACTGTGACATGGCTCCAGGAAGATGATAAACAGGCAGGGGTTCTTGAAAAAGCATGAAGGTAGGTCTGTCTCAGGGCTTGGTCACTTTCCCTATTTCTGATAAGACTTGGAAAGTATCTGCCAGATAAAAATAATACTGAGTGAGAGAAACAGGCCAGCTCTCAAGACTGCAAAGCATAGGCCCCTCCCTGGTAGATAAAGTAAGCTACCAAGATTCACAAAGCAGGTGAATATTGGATACTTGTCTAATTTAAGTACAAGCTATAAGAGTACAAGAGTCTGCTAGTTCAGTAACCACTACCAATATTCCCAGATGAGAACCTAGGAAGAACATGTTCCAAAAGGTCCATTCTTTTTCTCTTACTACATAGACTAAGTTGTGTGCCACCAAGTATAGCCAATGGTTTTGTTTTGTTTTATCAACTAGATGTATTTCTGTTTCGTAGCCTTTTTAAAATATTTGTTTAATTCCCCTTCATGTATCACTTGATTTTATTTAGATTATTTTCATTCCTGAGCGGTATCTTGCTGTTTTGCCTTAATAATTTTTTTTAATTCTAATCTCTTATTCTTCCCCCACCTCCCAATAATCTTCCCTTGTCATTATTCTCCCCTTTTTTATATTTAATTTTATTCTCCCTCTATTTCTTCATACTCTGGCTTCCTTTTATTTCTTAAGAAAGATTGAAGGGAGAAGAGGGTAATTAATACCTGTGAGATAAAAACCCAGAAGGGACTATGGGGAGGGCGGAGGGGGTCTCAGTAAGGTCAGAAGCCAAACGATGGGAACATGGGAGAGGACAGTGGGAAGGTGGCAAATCACAACAAAGCATAAATGATGCGTATTCACGAAAATGCCATACCCAGACTCAGTTACTCTCTACTACACTTAATTAAAAGAAAATAACATCTAAAATGCATGCATGAAGGAGCAGCGGGATCAATTTTTAAAGCAAATCTGTAAATATTATGTAACCTCAGCAAACAACCAAACAGACAGGTGGTTATTCTTTCCAGAAAGAGGAAATATAAAAAGAACCCAAAAAAAGAAAAAAAAGTGAAAAGGGAACATAGAAATACAGTTTATTAAAGGGAGTTAAGGAAATTTTCCAAAATCAACAGTGAGAAAGCAGGCAGTACAAAACCTGGTCTTGTTCTCTTTACTGAAGTCTCAATGCCCAGTAGAAAACACTAGCCATCAGCTACAGGACCGTTGTATAGCAACATACTACCAGATCTAACAACTAATCTGGAAAGGCTTAGCCTAAGGAAGACCAGAGAGGGTGTTCATGACTTGATTTTTACCTAGTAAAGTAGCTCCTAGAGAATTTCAAGTGACAGGGCCATCACTGCCTTTAGTCTGACACTGCTAGTTTCTTCTTTCTCTGCGTAGAACTAAAGTTACAACCCAAGATCTGAGAGCGCAAAATTTAGTTATTAGTTTATAGGTGACAATGAAGTGGACATAATTACAAAGAGACAGCATTACAGGGAATGCTATAACAAAAGAATGAGGATGAAATTTTATTTGGGGGGTTCTCTTTAAATCCAATTATGTTATATAGAGTGTTAATCTCAAAATAGCATGGAGGAGCAATAAGTAGCTTTTAACAACATATTCATAATTACTGTGAAGTGTTCATTGCAATACTGTTTGTCTATTGTCACTATACCTGGTATAAGCTGAATAATTGTACAACAAAAATTTGTATACTTTAGTTTATATAACCTTTAAAAACAAGACATCAAACTGTGTGGGTTTTTAAAAAATTATTTCATGATATTATTTAATTATTTCAAGATATCTTGTCAACAAAGGTGGAGGTAGAGAAGATGAAACATACAATAGAGTACAAAAACTTGATTAAAAAAAAAGAAGAAGAACAGTGAGATTTAAACAAAATTTAGGTTTGGCCAAATCAAAGAATTTGGCTTAATATAGTCTGTAAGTTCACTTATTCTACTGCTGAACTTGAAAAGATCACACATATCATACTAAAAAAAGGTTCCTTTCAATTGGGTCTTTATTCTGGATTCACTGTTATTTATCTAATTCTTTTAAGTATTACATGAAAGTGTTGGTATTAATTTAAAAATTCATAAATTAATGAAGTCAACCATTAAAAAAAAAAAAAAAAAGTCCGAGGAACAATGAGAACTGCTTGCATTCTTTTGGATACAGGTGTAGGCAACACATAGCCAAGAAGGCATCTGGCTATGCTCTTCTGAGAAAGCGACATTCTACAGGTCTAATATGGCCCTCTATTTTGTAATGCACCAGATTATCATAGGCTCTAAACTTAGATCAATATAAGCATGTTACTTTTGCAATATTAGAAATTTAAAGTCCCCATTTATTTGAAAGGCTAAGCATACATATTCAGCAAGCTTTTTCCTTCTAGGTGGCTCCTACTTACCATTCTTTCTGTCTGTCAAGGTTTATCACTAACCTCGAGAACTCAGTACCAATTCCTATCCAGGATTCTAACCAGATACAACACTTTACATTGAAAGTAAAGTCTATTAATTATAGGCCTACATCAGTATTGCTCTAACCAGTTCAAATAAACCAGTGCAAACATTCCTATTTAAGAACTCCAGCCTTTCTTCCTTCAGAGCGTCTGTGTATCAAGTCATCTCTTATCTTCAGGTTTCCTCCTTTAGTTCCTTCCCAGTAAGTTTTTTTCACAATTAACATTTCCCTAAATTTTCATACCATCTTTCCTTGACAACACTAACAAAATATACCAAACAGAATATTATTGTTTCTATATAAATAACCTTTAAATCTTTCTTCATAAAGCATTTTTACACCACAGATATATATCTCAGTTGTAAAGCACTTGCCTGACACGCATAAGGTCACTTCAGGTGCAGCTTCCTAGCGATTTATTTTTTTCAATTTCAGATAAACGACAAAGATCATAAAATGCCTGTCATATCTCAATTATCCAGGACAATTAATCTCTTAAAATTTTTCCCTGCATGTGCTTCAAGACCATTTCTTTCTCCAATAACCATTACATACTACCTCAGTACTGTTTCTTTCCTATAACCATTACATACTTACATGCTTTGACAGATACAGACACAAAGACACAGACACAGACACAAATACAGAGAGAAATGTCTTTTTCTGAACTATTTAATAGCAGGTTGCAGACCTGAAACTCTATATCTCCTCCAAATAAGCAAGAAGAATGATATTATTAGCATTAACTTCACTCTGCAGGATCCACTCAATCTGTCAATTCTACTCATGACGAATTCTTTTCTTTTTTTGCATTGGACTCCATATAGACATTTCACTTAATTTTCATATTTCTTCAAACTACTACCTAGACTCCTTTCTTATTTATGTCTTCAGGGTTTATAGATGTGGTCCACCTAACATGTCAGAGCCTGGCTCTGCAGAATGTATCTTTATGACCAGGCACACAAATGTCACCACAAAGATACAACATTCTCTTCATAACACTTTTCAGAATGCATAGCGCCGTATATCCTACAACTAGTAAAGTTAATTTGGTCATGTTATTTCTAAAGTGTCCTGTTTTTCTCCCCTCTAATTTCTCCTCTTAAACAATTGGTACCTTTTGGGGCATACTGCAAGATTATGTCAATATCTTCAAACCAAGATCCTTTCTACCAGCCTGAACCTGCTAATAAAGAAATTAACCACATGAATGGTTTGAGAAAACAATCTAATCACTAGCAAAGGGAATAAGTAGTAGAAAGGCTGTGAACAATTATAAGCAAGCTTTGCATCCCATATATAGGGAAAGTAACAATGTAATTTAAACAGACATGGCTACATTTAGCATTTGTCAAAGTTGCCTGTCTTAATCTACTGGAGCTACTGTAACAAGACCTTTGGGTGGGTAATTTATAAACAATAGTCACTTACTGCTTGGAATTCTGCAGGCTGGTAATAAGTCTAAGATGCAGGGACTAAGAGATTCAGTGTCTAGTAAAAAAATCTCTGTATCTACTTCGTAGGTGGCAACTTCTTTTTTCTTTTTTTTTTTTTTTTTTTTTTTTTTTTTTGAGACAGGGTTTCTCTGTATAGCCCTGGCTGTTCTGGAACTCACTTTGTAGACCAGGCTGGCCTTGAACTCAGAAATCTGCCTGCCTCTGCCTCCCAAGTGCTAGGATTAAAGGCATGCGCCACCACCGCCCGGCCAGGTGGCAACTTCTCACAGACATGACAGGAGGCAAACAAGTCTTGGGCCTCTTTTAATAAACAAGCCAACCCATTCACAAAGGCACAACCTAACCATTACCAAAAGGTAAAACAGGGATTTGGTTTCAGGATACTTTTAAAATAGGAGTTTGAGAATAGGGAATACAAAAATTTAAATCAAGATAATCATTAACTACTTTGGTAAGCTGGTACGATACCTTCAGTCTTATTAGGCCTTAGTCTCGTGTGTTAGTCTTGTGTGTTTCAGGACAATCTCATCTCTTGGACTGACAGACACTCCTGCTCTACCTACACAAAACCACCCAGAATCAGAGGCAACTGCTTTGCCAGTTACCATGTTCCCTTGTCAGCTTCAAAAATTGAAGATTAAGCTCTCTTCATCTGTAATGTTTTCCATATAAATGATTTTTACGCTGAATCTTGTAGCCAAGATCTCACTCTTGCATTCCCATTGTTATTGAGAATGTCTACTTGGCTTCCCACACACACTCCTCAAAGACACAGCAGAGCATGTTCTACCTTGGCAGCAGTTTCTGCTTAAATGCCTGACACAGTAAGTTAGATGACTTTCTATGAACAAGTTAAATGCATGTCCTTTCATACTTGTCCCCATGTATGTATGTATGTATGTATATATATATACATACATACACATCAGTCTTTTGAATCCTATAAATCTATTTTCAATGTGGTGATCTAATTCTCATTTCCCTGTGACTGTTCCAAGTTCTGCTTTGCTTCATGGCTGAGTGCCAGAACTTTCTCAATTTAAACCACCCCAACATCACTTTTGTTTTAATCCAGACACCACAATAGGATCCATTTAAAAAGATATTCTGCCAAGCGTGGTAGTATATACCCACAATTCCAGCATTCTGGCTGAACATGAGACAGAAAGATGGTGAATTCTAGACCAGCCTGTTTTCTGTAGATCTATCTTAACAAAAAACCTAATGCACACTTTAAATGCATCATTTGTTCTCCCCCCTGTCTTCGATGAACTTATATTTATTTACTCTTTAACAGGTTGTACAGTAATTTGATGAATTTATTGCTATCAGTATTTCTATCTCAGGCTCAGTGATAACCCATGTACAATTGTGTGCTATATCCAATAATAAAAACTTATATATTATAGTTTCTTATATAAACACCTTTCTCTAACTCTGCAATATATACTCAACTCAGCTAAGGTGTTGCTTCTTCAGCAACATTTCTATGGTAAGGAAGAATTACGGACCTATTTTGATTTACCTCATTAATTTATGTATCATTTATCAAAAATTTATATAGTATCAATACTGTCAGTTTATTATTTGTAAATGTTTTCAAATTTTATACTTCAAATTCTTAAAGTAGAGATTGGTAAAAAGATTCAAATTTATTAAAGAAATATACCAACCCATATTCTTTACTGAAACTTCTAATAAATATAGCTTTATGTTCCTTTACCTTAATCTCAATGGGGAAAAAAAAAAAAATGCATTTTACCTTTCTGAAAAGGAGGTGAAGGATCTGTTTGTCTCCCTCTCCTTCTCTCCCCCTACCCCACCTTCCTTGGAGAGACTGCATGTGCCTCACTTTATGTGCTTGGCTGGCCTGAACTCCCTAATACAGCCAAGCCTGCCTTGTACTGGGATTAAAGGCATGCATCACCACTCCCAACTGGGATCTGTCTTTTACGTGCTCAATGTACGGTAAGTATTGTTGCCTTAGTCCTGAGAATTCATCAAGTCTGCTTTTCCTTCATAAAGATAATTTCAGGCAGTGATTCTGAAACCAAGTAAAAAGATTACAAGATTAAGTGAAAATTAGAAAATAAAACCTAACTTGATAATTATGCTATCTCCTTCCTTTTAAAAAATAATCTAAGAAAATATTAATTATTAAAACATATTAGCACAAATAACAATAGTTTCCTAACACAAAACTTCACTTACCAGTTACAAGGATTTCCTCTAAAACCTTTCATAGCATTTATAAACAAGAGTTTAGCTGGAGGTTGGAATATAGCTCAGTGCTGAGGGCTTGAACCAAACTCTAGCATCACACACGTGTTTAGAAGGGTAGAAATATATAACATTTGTTTTAAGTCTGTCTAAAAATTAATAGCAGTAAGTAAAACGTAATAGCTTTTTTTCTGTAGCCTTAGCTAGGTAGTAATCATTGCACTGCTTCACATACTCTCAAAAACCCACCATTGCTATTATTATCCATTGCCCTCTCTGGATATGGTAAATCTGTGACT
Source organism: Mus pahari (assembly GCF_900095145.1). Classification (NCBI taxonomy): domain Eukaryota; kingdom Metazoa; phylum Chordata; class Mammalia; order Rodentia; family Muridae; genus Mus; species Mus pahari. Next base: position 77,303,367 of record NC_034599.1, read on the forward strand.
AAAAGCACTCTAATGCCAAAGGGATACTCTTATCCTTTGAGAAAAGCTTTCAAATATACCAGAACTAGCAATTTAGTATTAAAACTGAAAGTCTTAAAATACCAAATACATGAAAAGACGACACTGGTTAGTCCTTTACCAACAAGATGTCATTCTAATAAATTGTATCAACATGTTAACACATGGGTTTCCTGTTGGCCATAAACTACCATCACAAGCTTTATTGATCCATATTCAATTTTTAAGACCAAATTTTAAAGCAAGCACCAGTCAGGTTCAACATGTAGTGTGCTTCAAGTTCAATGAGAAAATACTCATCGTAAGTTCAACTTTACAAGGTAATGTGAGCAGTAGATATAAACGTGCCCTGTTACCAACTGAAGTGATAATACAAAAAAGTAAACTATAAAACAAGACTGACAAGTAAAGAGATAGCTCACGGGCTAAGAACCATACACTGAAAACCCAGCTGGTTCCCGTCACCCATGAGGGTATTCTCACCTGCCTCTAACTCTAGTTCCAAGAAATCTAACACCTGGCCTCTGCAGGCACACACACAAAAATGCATATAAATAAAAAGTGAATTCTAAAAAACAAAAATCGGGCTCTCTTAGTACTTCTACTCCAAAGTACTATTTTAGAGTATATTATTAAATCACCATATGAATAAAACTATTAATTTGGCAAAATTATCAGTTTATATCACAATCTTACAAATATCTTTTAGAGTTTAGGTAATCATTACTGTTACTTTTCATCCCTTCTGTGTGTGCCTTATGGACTTCAAGAAATCTGATGGTTTCTTCTGAACTACATAGGTACCAGACATGCACATAGTGTACATGCATGCATGAAAGCAAAACACACTCCTATGCATAAAATAAATAAATCTTTAAAGTTAGCAGCAGTTATCCAAAGTCAGAAATGGGAATTCCCTTTTTTAAAATTTTGTATTATTATTATCTCTTTACAATTGGGAGATCATGGTACGCCCCCAAATTCTTCCCCCTGAACTCCCCCACCCACCCCCACCCCTATCCCCGTCGCAAACCATCCACTCCTCTGTTCTCTTCAGAAAAGGGTGGACTTCCCACGGAAATCAACCAAACTTGGCAATTCAAGTTGCAATGAGGCTGGACAAGGCAACTCAGTATGAGGAAAAGGGCCCCAAAAGTTGTCAAGAGTCAGTCCCTGATCCCACTGTTAGGAATCCCACAAGAAGACCAAACTACACAACGTTAGCATATACATAGATGGTCTAGGTCAGTCCTATGCAGGCTCCTGGTTGTCAGTTCAGTCTCTGTGATCCCCATGAGCCTAGGTTAGTTGATGCTGTGGGTTTTCTTGTGGTGTCCTTGACTCCTCTCGCTCCTACAATCCTTCTTCCCCTCTTTCACAGAATTCCCCAAGCATCCCCTAATGTTTGGCTGTGGGTATCTGCATCTGTTCCCATCGATTGATGAGAAAATGGTATTTCTACCAGAATTTCTATCTCCCATTTTCCTGTTTCAAAGGCAATAAAGGGCTGTATAAATGCATACCTTCAGTCCAAAGGATAATGTTTAATAAGTATAACCATAGTAGTATGATAAATATTATCCTTACTAAGTATAATAGTTAAGGTACTTGAATAAAAGATTTGAAATACTTCCAAAATATTTTTCTCACTTAAAGCTGAAAAGTCCTGCTCCTTTTTCATTGTAGGTTAGGAGAAACCAAATTCCAAGCAACTCTCAAAGCAACTCTTTAAAAATCATCAGGTATTTTAAAGAATTCAGTGTCAAGGATGACAAAATCCTGAGCAAAGACTGTCAGCTATGCACAAAATTCCATCACTGTTTAAAGAGAATTCTCTGAGGCTAGCAAGTAGTTCTCTGCAGATAATACTGTTCTACAGCTTGCCCATGCTCAGTCTAGACTGAAAACTACTACATCACATTTTATGAAAGCCCCACCAGCCTATTTGATATAATAGTGAGGAATTCGTGTGTGCAGGACATAGGACATAATGTTACTGTGATCATACTATAACAGGACTAAATTTGGAACTTGGAAAAAGTTCAAATTTAAGTAGAAACTTGTTAGAGCATGCCTTTAAAAATTACCCAAATTTAGATTTTATCATTAAAAGAAAAAAATTTTATTTCAAGTTCTCATACAGACATTGTTTCTTCAATTCTATCAGTAAAGGTAAGACTTTAAAAATGACTTACAGTAAATATCCGCCTGCCAGTTCGATCAAAAGTTACACAGTACACCGATGATAAGTGTCCAAGAATTCGCTTATGCATCTTCATATGCTGATATACTGCAGTTGGAACAAGTCGCTCAAGTCTGTATTTCCCATTCAGCTTCCTTGAAAACAGAGTATCCGCTACCAAGAAAATGGGGGAATATAAATGGACTCCAGAAACAAAATAGGTTTCCTAAATTCAGACTTCTAGAACTCATTTTTTTTTTTCATTTATCACATGCTGGTTTAAAAAAAAAAAAAAAAGAAAAGAAAAGAAAAAAGAAAAAAAAAGGGATGACTTCTATATGGCTCCTAAAGTTTTCAAAATAAACAATGCAAATAATTAAGTTCCTTGAAATAACTGTCCTTTCCTCATTGTTCTCATAAATAATCAAACGCAGATAAACTGGTATGTCCAAAGTCAAAATACGGCACAAAACTAGAATTCAAACTCAAACTTCTTTACTCCTTAGCCAGTGCTTTAAAAACAAAGCATTCTATACTTTTTAAATATTTCCTTACAAAAGTGGTTAAGTTTGGATAGTAGTGATTTTTCTTCATCAACTAATAATACTCAAATACTTTAAACATGTCTCACAGAATGTTTTTTAAGGAAAAACAAAAAAACCTTTCCATGAGTGAAAACAGAAGGAATTTAGGGATCCTGATCTCAAACCTGGAGCTGATCTGTTTTATATACCGACTCCAACACACAATATTTCCATCTAACTAAACTACTACTGTACTTACTTTCTATACTTAACTTTTGGACAGAGAAGGTGCTCTGTAACTCTGAGTTTGTTTTTAACAGAAGACTGCCAGCTATATCTGAGAATTAGCACCATAGTTTCTCACTTGAATTTATTCATAAAATTTCTTAAAAATAGTGTATATACTTTACACAGATACACACGTGCATACATTTACATTCATTCACACACACACACACACACACACACGCCCACACACCAATAATATTCTTTATTAACTGAGATCAGAGTCTAGCATTTCTACCTTAGAGTTTATGAAACCTGAGAATCTCAGATACATTGTAAAGAATCTCAGCAACTTCTTCACATGCAATTTTTGGCTCACACTATATTTTTGTGTGAGTCCTGCTGAAAAAAATAACAAAACACATGCATCACAGGTTTTAAAGTAATACTATTCCAAAGTAAAATAATCTTATGCTTTTATGTCCTATTACTACAGAACTACAGATTTGAACATAACAAATAACTGCTGTTAGCCTACAAATACTATTCAATAATCTAACACCTGAAAACTCTGAGAGCTGTGAATTAACTTAAGTTTATACAGTAATTTAGTTACAGGAAATTCGGTTAAGTTTCCATGATAGCTTACCCTGCTTTCCTTTCACACAGAAATAACCTGGTAATAAACCATCTAATGGTTGGCTTCAATCTTATTTTGTGCACATAAAACCAGTTATCAACTATCCTTTAAAAGCAAAGTCAAACTATCTTATTCAAATACCACAGACCACTGACATGTCAGCCTCACCTCCCTGTACTGTAAGAAAGCAACTAATGGCATGCAACCCAAATGATGACAGTTAACAAGATGTTCTTTAATTCCTTCTACCCAAAACTTATAAAATTCTTGGAATTCAATTTTTATAAAAATACTTAACGCTGTTCAGTGTTAATAGTGAAGACACTACTGTTAGAGACAACTAAAATAACAAAACTATCATTTCACAATGATAAGCAGCAAAATTGAGACATAACTTTAAAAAAATCAGAATTGTATATAAAATATTTTATACATAACAAAGTGTTACTGCTTTAAAAACAGGGCTTCCTCAATCTTCAAGATAGCCAGAATTACATTTGAGTCAACTGGAAAAGAATCCCACTACAACAGTGAAGACTTCAACTAAAACGTTCTAGAAACACAAGGAAGTATCCTTCACTCTGCTAAATGGCACTTAGCAAGCAATTAACTACCTAGCATTCTATCCTGTAGGTATGCTGTCAACTAACTTACAAGTCTACCATCAGCACCAAAGATATGTCATAGTAAGATAAAAATATAGAGAGCTACTAAGTAATCGAGTTGGCAATTCAAACCTTGTAATTATGACAATTAAAGAAAATATAAGTGAAATGCAGCTGAGGAAACCAAATTTGAAAAAACTTCTGACTGTATCAAAAAGGTAAGTTATTTTTACAATAGAAAAGATAATCTAATCCTCAATGCCCTCACATTTTTCTTTTATTATACTACTACTGTAACATCTATCTATCCTACTATGTCTTAACTATTCAATTGAAAAACAGAATGTGTATTTCATTCACAAGCAAATGTAGAACATTTTAAACAAAAAGGAATAAGTGAATCTTGGTTAATAAGGTATAAATGGCTGTTCAATGTAATTTAGTTTCATGGGGAAGAAAGATAATGGTAATTATTGCCATTCTAAAAATGGGCTAATTACATTTTTAAGTAAAAAGTCTCAAATTATAGAAATTTTTAAAATTTTATTAAAGTAGAACATCAATTTTTCAAATAAGCAGGGTTGAACAGATGTAAGAGGATACAAAGCAACTGTTCCTTCATGAGATTATTTATAGCTTTAAATCTTAAATTAAATGTGTATATAACTGTGGTTTAAAAGTTGATTTATTTTCCTAGTTAAGGTGATAGGAAATAGTTCTGAACTCTACCAAATAACACTAAGTCATTTTTCCCTTGGGAATTCTTTTTTGTCCTCCTAGGCAAGAGGATACCCTTCTAGGCAGACTGATGAATTTCAAATTTCAATTCCCATGATCACCACCTTCTCTACTCAAATCTACAATATTTTCACTTTATTCAAAATAACCACAAATGTCCTCTGATACTGATCTACCAAGGTCTTATATAAACTTGTCCCATATGATGGTTAATATTGTCAATATGACACTTAGGAAGTAGGCCTCCCCAGGGTATTTCTATAAAGATTTAGTATATTAAAAGCTGACCTCTGAGAATGTCTGAGAGACTATCTTGATTAAATTAATTAATGTGGGAAAACCCATTTTGATTGTGGATGGGACCATTCCCTGAGCAGGGTATCCTGGACTCTAGAAAATGAAGAGGGCAAGTTGTACACGGCATGCATGAATGAATTCACTGTTGTGTTTTAGACTGCGAATGTGATGTAACTAGCTACTTCAAATGCTTGTTGCCTTGACTCCCCTTCTAATGAAGTACTGTAACTTGGAATTGTAAGCCAAGTACACCCTTTTCCCATTTAAGCTGCCTCTGTCGAGGTATTTCATCACATCAACAGGAAACTACCTAAAAGATGTCCATTACCTGACTGACTTCATTTGCTACTTCTTTCTCTTTTGTCACCTCCAGCTGCTAATCTGGCTCAATCTTCCAACACATCAGACATACTCCTTGTTTAGGGTATTTGCATTAGCTGTAACTTCTGCCTGCCATGCTGGGATGATTTTGTTTGTTTTTTCAATCCTGCCTTCAATGTCTGCCACCTTTCCAATGAAACCATGTCCCATTTACCCATTGCAAATTGCAAGCCACCATCAGTAACACTTGATATCCTTTATATAGTCATGTATTTGGTTATTTTTACCATTTTCAGATAAACCCACATATTTTTATATACCATACTTATTTCCTGCCTCCTCCCATAACATGCATAACTCCATAGATAATATATTATATTTTGTATTTAATACTGCTTTGTAATTTAACTAATCTAAAATTCTGCTTTGTATTTTTAACTACTCTGCTAAATTGACTTAATGTGCAGATAAAAGCATAACTAAATATATTTAATCAATTCTTCTGAAAATAAATCAGTAATAAACTGGAAAGTTTGGAAATTATTTTTAGCTATTTGAAATATCAATCCCTTTAAAATATGTATAAAGGGGGAAAAATAGTGGGAAAAAAAAGTCCTTTGTAGCAAATTATCCAGAAGTCTTTCAATCAAAATCTGTATGTACAACTCTATAAAACTAATACAGTTTTAAAGCCCACAACACTGTAAATGTTACCTATAAGATATAAAATACAAATTTGTGTATGTAAGGTATCAAACACTAGAGTTCAAAACCTTTCATTTCTGTACCAGAATGACAAAACTTTCCAAACAAATCTCTTCTAGTTATTTCCCAATAATTGATTTATTTATCTAGTTACAAGAGTGGTACATAGTCAATTTAGAAAATAACATATAATTGCAAAAGTACAATGCACGGTCCCCACCCAAAGCAATTTCATCAACTGACCAAGTTGTCTTCTCGCACAGTACTTTAGCAGCTATGCTATATTTGTGTTCAAATCTGACATTGGAGATGTTAACCATGTCACTCTGCTTTTCCTTTTACTGACAGATTCTTTTCTCATGTAATACATTCTCATTACAATCCCCTTCCCTCTATTCCTTCCAGTTCCTCCCCACCTCTCCATCCAATCCTGATCCATTCCCTTTCTGTTCATTAGGGGGGAGGAAAAGCTAACATAAAAATATAACAAAATAAAATATAATAAAATGCATAAAAACTATCACATTGAAGTTGGACAAGACGAACAAGAAAACCTCAGAAGGAAGAGTCCAATAGAAGGCACAAGAATCAGAAACACACTTATTAGCACATTCAGGGATCCCATAAGAACACTGAACTGGAAACCATACATTATTTATATGCTAAGAACCTGCTGTGGGCTTGTGTGGGCCTGTGTGGGCCATGTGCATGCTGCTTCAGTCTCTGTGAGTCCTTATGAGCTTAAGCAAGCTTTTCCAGTTATGGTATGAAAAGTAACTTTCTTTTTCCACAACATACTTGGCTTAAGTAATGTATATTTTACACAATCACTAATATCAAATTTTCCTGTCTCACTTTCACCTAGTTCAATAGTCCTCCTGAAAAAAACCAGTAAAATAAGTTATCTACTTGTTTAACTTTTGATTTAAATCCCATGGTTAGGCTTTTAATACACCTACAACTTTAATATGCATTATGCATTATAAAGTGAGTTTCTGAGAATAACACTCATAGGTTCACACATTTAAATGCTTAGAATCCAGGGACTAGAAGTCTTTGAAAGGAGTAAAAGGATTAGGAGGTGTGCCCTTGTTGGAGGAAATGTGTCACTGGGGGTGGGCTTTGAAATATCAAAATCCCATACCAGGCCTAGTCTCTCTCTGCCTGAAGTTCAAGTGGTAACTCTCAACTACTTCTCTAGCACCTGCAGACCTCCGCCATGTTCTCAACCACGATGATAATAGACTAAAGTCTGAAACTGTATGCACATCACCAATTAAATGCTTTCTCTTAACCATGGTGCCTCTTAACAGCGATAGAACAGTGTCTAAGACAGGTTGTACCAGGAATAAGGTACTGCTGTAACAGGCCTGGCCATGCTGGGGTTTGGAGAACTAGAAAACAGTTGAATCCTTTCAGTGGAGCTTCATGTGCCATCTTTACAGGAACACAGAAGACAGTGCAGAAGGTGATTTGAAGTGTAGGGATCCAGCTCAAGAAGTTGCAGAGGGGAAGAATATTAGAAAGTGGCCAAAAGACCATTCTTGTGATATGGATGCCTTCTGCCCTTGTCCTAAATATCTGCCTGAAAATAAATTGAAGAGTATAGGTTTAATGGTGTTGGGCAAACAAATTTCAAGACAGCCTCCTACTGACTGTGTCATGTGGTTATTAGTGGTCACTCTTATACATATCTGTAATAAAAAGGAGCTATGTAAGCAAGGAAAAATACAAAATGTACAGTTTGAGGAGAAAAAGAAGCATCAGTAAGTGTAACAGAGTTAAATCCTGTGCTCAAGGAGATAAAAAGCTTAAAGCAAAGCCTGATGCTAAGTGGAATAAAGGTCAGTGCAAGACTCTTCCCAGTTAAGCCTCCAACTGATTTGTGAAAGGAATTATAGGAAAGCATAAGGAGTGAAGGAAGCCATCAATAACAGAAAATAGATGCAAATATAAATGAAAGAGGAGGCCAAGTTCCAGCCTCAGCAAGAACTTAGCAGTTTCAGTCATGGTCATGTGGTGGTTTGTCTTTAGAGTCAAAGAAGACAGAGGTTGTAGGAACCAACCGCCTCACCTCTGCCCCATGTCTAAGGAAAGCCTCTGAAACCAGGTGCATGTCAGGGATGTCACTGCATGGAGGCCCCAAGAGGCCATTAAATGATGATGTGAAGGTAAAGCCTGGATAGTATTAGATAGCCCAAGATGTGGAGAGAGCAGAGTTGTGGGATGCCTACTGTGGAAAGCTACAGAACAGGTGCAGAACCAGCCCAAGATGTTGAAGTTAACCAAGCTGAAAGTTGGAAATCTGAAGAATACTATCTTGAATATGAAGATACAGAGTTTGGAGTTTGTCCTGTTGGTTTTCAGCCTTGTTTGGTCCAGTATTTCTTTACTATGCTCCTCTTCCTCTCTTTTGGGATGTTAATGTATACTCCATGCCATTATATGTTGAAAATATGTGATCTGAGTTTAGATTTTGATTTTATAAGGGGTTACAATTAAGAGATTGCCTGAGTCTCAGAAGAGACTCTGGACTTTTCAATAGCATTTAGATTGTGAAAGACTATGAGAATTTTGAAGTTTGCATTATGATATAGCAATAAATGTATGGGCACAAGGGAGTAGAATGTTGTGCCCCACCCCCATAGGCTCATATATTTGAATGCTTACAGGGAACAAAATTTTTTTGAAAGGATTAAAAGGATTAGTGGGTGTTGCCTTGGAGGATGTGTGTCCCTGGTGGTTGGCTTTGATGCATTAAAAGTCCATGCCAAGCAGTCTGTCTGTGTCTGTCTGTCTGTCTGTCTGTCTGTCTGTCTGTCTGTCTCTCTCTCTCTCTCTCTCTCTCTCTCTCTCTCTCTCTCTCTCTCTGCCAGAAGATCAGGATATGTCTCAACTGCTTCTCCAGCAGGATGGCTGCCTACTCACCTCATGCTAACTGCCATGAGGATAATAGACTAAACTTCTAAAACAGTAAATCCCCAATTAAATGTTTTCTCTTGTTACAAGAGTTGTATTAGTCACAAAGTCTCCTCACAGCAATGGAAAACTGACTCAAACAGCTTGTAAACCAGTGTATCTAGCCTTTCATTGTATTCATTCTCCTCTTTTCTATTAAACTGTAATTAGCAACTGTACTAGACCAACCTATGCCACTACTAAGCATTTTAGTTTCATAATTAATGGCATTTTAATATTTCTTGGTATTATAAGCCTACTTGAAAATATCTTATACCTGATTATTTAAAACTAATTTTGAAGAACTTATGAAGTAAAAATATTTGTTGCAAGTCTAAATGTAGACTAGTTTACTGATAAACTGACATCTTTCATTATCAAGTTTCTACAGCTGGGCCAAAGTTATAAGACTAATAATTTTAGAAAAACAGCAAAGATATCCCAGTTTCTTTTACAATACAGGTATTAGTTGTACCAAGTTTATTTAAGGAAGGGGGAAAAAGTATACACACTTATGCACATGCACTACAGCTGCCACAGAAGAGCAACAACAACAATTTTGGTAACAATGTTTTGTTTTGTTTTTTTCTTTTTTGGGGTGGGGGGAGAGAGTTCAAGACAGGGTTTCTCTGTGTAGCTCTGGCTGTCCTGGAACTCACTCTGTAGACCAGGCTGGCCTCGAACTCAGAAATCCACCTGCCTCTGCCTCCCAATTTCTGGGATAAAAGGCATGCGCCACCACTGCCCACTGGTAATTACATTTTTAAGGATAGTAAAAATACATATGGCAAAAATCAGCAATTAAGTACCCAAGCAGATACACTGTTTTCCTCTCCAATGTTTAGCTTTTCTCTATTTGGACTCAGTAAAACAAACAAGTATTCAAGTAAAACTGTAATAAATTAATTACCAAGTTCAAAGATCAAAATTAACCATAATTTTTAAAAGATCTTAAGATGAACATAACATTTGGTATAATATCTATTCTAGTGTAGGAAAGCAGTTTCTCCCTTAACATCAGTATTGGAGAGCCCCAGAACTACAAATTTATCAAAGCAAAGCCTGTCTTTCAGTCAGCCTAATGAATACAAGAAATGTAGCTGCAGATTCCAAGCCCAGGGAAACAATTTCTGTGACAGAACAATTAGATGGGGAGAAAATGAAGAGCAAAATCTGTAACTCAGAAAGCACCTCCGTACAGCTTAAGCACCTAACCCCTCTTTCTGATACAAAATAAGAACTCAGAGAAGAAGCACTGGGGTACTTTAGCAAAAAGTTTTTTAAGCAATGTTTATTAAATTAATTTTATTATCATACCTTGTCTAATTTAACCCTGCAACTGTTGTTTAAAACCCACTCACACACTTAAAACAATTTCTTGGTACCCTCTGAGTCAAATGCTAATGTCAGTAGGATTAGAAATAACCACCAAAATGTTTCCTAAACTAAAGCACAAAAGAATAAACATTGAATAATCTGTACCTAGGTTTCATTTTATTCTCCACAATGTAAAGAAAGGCTTTCTAAATATAAGACTTAGAATCAGTATCTGTAAATTAAGGGCTCTGGAAATCTATGAAGCTAAATTTTAATTACAACAAGTTTATAAAAACTTAAATGAACACAAAAAAACAAATTATCTTCAATTTTAGTGAAGTAACTCTTTGTGACCAAACATTCAAGAAACAATTTCTTAAGATTTCAAGTTTAAGTAAATGCTTGTCTTTATAGGATGATAGTAATTTCAGCATTTCTATCATACAAACATACCATATGTCATAAAGTATTTAATATGGCATAGTTACATAAAATGTTACTTATTTCAAAGGACCACAAATATATACATACATACACACACACACACACACACATATATAAATGCACTGTAGCACAAGTACACAGACAAAAATAAATGTATTTTTTAAAAGTAAAATACTAGCAGATAAAGTTCAGTAATGCTGAAAAATGTCAGCACAGCGTATCTTTAAATGTTGGGTGATAGTGGCCAATATGTACTGAGTGCTCTCCAACATTCTGGACACTACACAATACTTTTGGTATATATTTTTGTCATTTCTTATGATAAGAGACTAGGTGCCTCATCAGTAAGAAAACTTAAAGTAAATTTTAATGATCCCAACAATATGGTGCCTGAGTATAATATTAGGAAATAAGACTAAAAGGAAATATTCCACACTATTATCATATAACCAATTGCATTCATTTTTTTAGCTTAAATTTAAAGCTTGATAGAAAATAAGACTTCAGACTCAAGAAATTTAACTTTAATTATTAAAAAGCATAAAAATTAAATATCTTAAAGAATATGAAAGTATATTATTCTCCAGAAAATGCCCACTGCCAATTTTAAATGTACTAAAAACTGATATAAAGAATTCACATATTGTTGGACAAAGTGGAATGTACCTGTAATCTCAGTGTTCATGAGACTAAGGCAGAAGAGTTCAAGTGCAACGCTAGCGTAGGGCTCCATTAGGAGACCATGTCTCAAAAACAAAATCAACAACAAAAGAATTTCACCCATCACAGAATCTAATTCGTAAGCCAGAAGATAAACTAACAGGCCTTCAGTTTTCATTTAACGTTTATTTATAAAAACTCACTGAAGGGCTAGCTGGGTGAGTAAAGTGTTTACTATGCATGCAGAAGGACCTGAGTTTAAACCACAGCACCCACATAAAGCCAGATATGATGGCCTTAGTGCTGAAAAGGCAGAGACAGCAATATCTAGGAGACTTGCTGGCCAGTAAGCCTAGCAGAATCAATGAGCTCTAAAGTTCAAGGAGATCCTAACTCAAAAAATGAGGTGAAGAGCAACAGAGCATACACATGACTCTACATGTGCATGTATGGGATTGTACCTGCACACACATACATTCACACAGATCACCCCCCACACACAGACAACTGACCTTTTAAAGTTTAAAAAAAAAAAAGTGTCAAAGATAGTTCTATTAAGAATGATTTAAAAGGAAACAACTAAATCACTATATACATACAATTATTCGGAGGTTACTGTTAATAAAGACATTAAGGTCAGATAGCATGTGGAAAACATTTCAACATAATTTGGTTCATATCTATAGTACCTCCTAGAGCAGAACGAGATAAACCACATAATGAACAGCAGCTCCAACAGTATTAGAAGGACAATCGCATAATCAGTTTAATAATAATAAAGAGAGGTAATGGGGAACAACGATAGAAATATTCCTTACTTTTCTCCTTACTTTACATATGTGAGTAAAGGACTAGTATACTCAAGAGCGGCCAGGAACTCCTCACATGTGCAGTTTTGGTGTTTAGTTGTTCTACTTAAAACCAACAGATTTAGTAAATACTGTAAGAGATGAATATTAACAAAAAAGAGAAGCAAAGCAGCTGATATTTCAGACAGGAAGAAATGATAATCCCAAGAATTACACAAAAAGCTTCATAAGAGAAGGACTTATCAAAGAATAAAAGGAAACAAAAAGATAGTGACTATCATTAAAAGGGTATTTATTTCCCCTTTTCTTTCCTGGGAATCAAGCTGCTGCTTCAACTAGAAGATACTACAGTGTAACAATACTTTTAAATTTTAAGTATTGGTAAAAAGCTTAGTTATTTTAATTCAAATTCTTTAAATGTTATAACTTTTGGTTGGTGCTACAGATCACACCTAGGTCCTCACATGTCTACCTTTACAATTTTAGGTAGCTTTTTACTATGTCAAACATCTCAGTCATTTAACTTTAAGCCAACTAATATTTATAGAGCATGTATGATACAAGTGTAGTCAACTGGATGTTAACAGATAAAAAAAGAAGACACGGTACTTATCCTTATGGAGACTGAGTCTAGCAAGGAAAAAAGACAGGAAATAAAAACTTACAACAATAGTAAATATTATCAAATAAAGGAAATTTTGGAACATATAGCAAAGGTTCCAAACATATGGGGCAGTAGTTTAAGTAATTTCTCTAGAAATCAAATAGCAAAAAAAAAAAAAAAAAAAAATGTTGACAGGAGGGGAATATATTCCCAGGTTGAGAGAATAGCATGTACAATGGCCTGGGGACATAAAACACCATTAAAAAGGTAGAACCAGGAGATGGGTCAGAAGGCTATGGGATTTGCCATGAAGTCAAATACTCTAAGATCAATCCCCAGGACCCACACGGTGGAGAAAACCAACTCCTACAACTTGTTCTCGAACTTCCATACAAATATGTAGCATGCATACACATGCAAAGTACAAAGTAAACACAATAGAAAAACTCAACAAGTCAGTCTGAAACACAGTGAGAGCCTATCTCAATAAAAAAGGAAAAAGAAAAAAAGAAAAACCTCCAAATACACAAAATATAAAAGGATAATTGTCAGGAGAGAAAAATTATGATGTGGTAGATACATTTTAATTGAATTCCAGTGAAACTACGGTTTGAGGTCTTTTCGGAGAAATGGATGAAATAATGTTAAGATTTGCTTTAAGAAAATTTCCTGTAGCTTTCTTGCATGACTGCAATGATAAAGAAACTGGAAATGATCTAACTAAAAGCAAAGCTGCTTTAGAGAAATAAATCCAACTACTCCAACAATAAAACTTGAGGTTAGGGATACAGCTTAGTTGGTGGAATTCTTGTGTTTTATCCACAACACTGAGTTCAAGCCCTAGCACAGGATAAACCAGGTGTGGTGAAGTACATGCCTACAATCTCAGCTCTCAAGAGGTAGAGGGAAGAGAATCACAGCTCCAAGTCATCCTTAGCTACAAGTCTAATGTACAGGTTCCAGAGTACCTGATTTCAAATTCAAGTATTTAACTTGAAAGAATATACTATGCTCCATTATTTCCACAGTTCCTATACTAAGACAAGGTAATGCAAAGATTACTATAATCGAATAATAGATACCGCTTGTACATGAATGCATAAATAATTAAACAGAGGCAAAAGGGTGATATGTAATAGTGATATGAACTGAATGCAGAAGCTGCAAATCAACAGAGAATGCACTCACTGACTTTGTTACCACTCATCTACAATTTTGTTTCTCCGTGGATAAAAGAGGCCTCTTACAGAGCTGCTACAAAATGCAAAGGACACCACTTGTTCTACAAACTCAAAGCTAGTTTATACTAACACTTATTTATATTGCCTATCCCTAAACAATCAAAGCACTGTATGTTATAAAAGTTATTTTGTGGGAGATTATTTTACTTCACTGAGTGATATGTGAGGAGCTGAACAAATTACCACTATCTTATATAATCTACTCAGCCTGACTATGAACTTCCTAATTTCCAAAAAAATTCCCAGGAAATGTTCAAATATTAAATTCAAAGGATCCTTAAAGAAATTCAAAAAGTCTAAGATCTTATGAAAAGATGGCAAAAAGATTTTTCTAACGTATTAAGATGAAAACCCAACATCAACCTCAGTAATCACTGTGGGAAAGAAGCCAGTGAGAACTGAGGAGAACCTGAGTGTATCATAGTGAGTACTAAGTCATTTGCCAGATGGGGATGGGAGGATCTGTCATCATATCTGTAACTTACAAGTAAATACGATCAATTACTTACTTAAAAAAATGAAAACTCTAAAAGCACTGAATTCCCTATGAAAATGGTTATTTAAAAAAAAAAAAAAATTTACCCCTTTGTCTTGTCACCTGGAACCTGAAATAGAAATTTAAACAATGGAACTTTTCTATAACGCAAATACATCTTGCAAGTTTGACAGCTATCTTCCTGCTTTATAAGGAAAAGAAAAGAAATAAGCATGTAGGGTCAATGTCCCTTTGCACTTACAGAAGATAGAAAAGTGAAAAATTTTTAACATTAACATTGTGCCAAATGAAAATATATTTAAAGGAAAATAAATTTAGAAACAAAGGGCAATACAAAAAGAAAATAGTTGAGTGTGAAATGATTAAACACAAGCTGTAAACCATTCTGTGAAAACTATGACAGGAGAAAACACAAGAGAACTAACTGTGGAAGGAAAGCAGCTACTGAGAAAGCAGGCAGGTATGACCATGCTTCCAGGAGGAGAACTAAGCGCAGACTGAAGAGGGACAGAGTGTGAGCAGAAGGGGGAGAAAGGAAGAACAGTGAACACAGAAAACGGAAGGACAAGGTGACGAATATGAAAAAGCAGTATATATAATCAAAGTGGAATTCTTTTTAATGTTAGATTAATACTAAAATTGTGTTGAATCTCACCAGGAAAATAAATAAAATATGATCAACTATGATTATGATTATATATCTATCAGGATATTACCACAGAAAGAAAAAAATGTAAACAGACAAGAGAGTAAAAAACTACATCAAAAAGTCCTGCATTTGTTTAACTTAAGTTCTACAGAGGAACCAATGAAGCAGACATTATTTTAAAATACTGAGCACTTTTCACCTCCAATAAAGGAAGTCAAGCAGGCCAGTGCACATGAGGGAAGAGGCTCCGACTAACATGATGATCTCTAATGCCAGGTGTTGATATACTGGTACAAGAAGTAAGTCTCTAACATGTAAGAATTTACCTTTGTGTATTTCTTTGCGAAGAGCAAAGGTAAAGTCATACAAATTAATATTACAGTGTTAGACAATATACTGGAAGGGAGAAAGGCAAGTGACAAGATCAAGAAGTTCAGTCCTGAAGATGTTCTATTAATTCAAAGACAAAATGTTGTACTAAGAGGTGTTAGGCTGTGCCTATAAAGCAACTCAAGAGGAAAACTTATTTGTAAGTTTGTTCTCTTTGAAACTTTAGACAAAAATATGCCACACTATTAAAAGAAAAACAAACTAGTTGTTTGCTAATTAACTTTACAGCTAAATTAAATTATGACACCAACATGTACTTTTTTAGTAAGGAACTTTCAGGAAAATTAAAACATTAATGAGATAGACAAGTCTTCATAAGATAATTTACAACTGTACATTATGGTTTTAATATTAAAACTATTTACCTAAGAAAAGCTGAGAGGTTTCCATCGTTGGAAGATATGTTGATATATATAATATGTACAGATAAAGTTCTCTAACAGCACAGTAACTAAAAACATTATTTTCAAGAATTTTTTACCCAGAGGATATCACAACATAGTAAATTCAACTCACCAATGCTAGGTGGGCTACCATAGTTAACTGGAGACTCTGGTGGCCTCCCACAGTGCAGTGCAGCCAGAGCAGATCCTTTCCATACCACATGCTTGCAGCCTATTAAAACATACATTTCATGAATACAAAAATAAAACACAAAAAAGTGAGAAAAAGAAGATCCAAATTGTAATAGAAAACAACACTCATACTTTTATTTGTACGTAGCAAGGACTGTCTTCCAGCTCCTAATAAAGTCTGTACTCCAGGAACACTCTGAGGAATTTCTTGCTCAAGAAGAGGTCCTAGTCGATGACAGATTTGCAGCAAGTGATCAGGTGCAAGGTGTCTGTAATACTTCACCTATTTTGTCAAAAACAGACACAGGCATCTATTATGTCCCATACAAACAAAAATATTTGTTCTGTAATGTTAAGTAAAACAGTTTTTAAAATTACAATCTGTTTAGGTCAGTCAACACTCTCCAAGAGAATGTTCAGATTTTGTTAAACTACTTATTTCACAATATCATTTACTATACCAAGAAAGAAAAGTGCTATAAATTAATGCAAACTAATGTAAAAGATTCTATAAATGAACATGATGTCAATACTAAACAATGATAAACATACAGTTTCAGGGCTGAGGATCTACTCTGGTTGATAGAGCTTGCCTAGGAAGCATGAGGCTCTGGAATTTTCTCTCTCACACTGTATACCTGGGATCTGGCAGTTCACACCTACAATCCCAGTAGTCTACACATGCACATCTTTCACTGTGTAAAGTTGAGGCTAGCTTGGGATGGAAATTCAGAATAACCCCCACCCCAGAACCAAAAAAAAATATATAGATAGATATAGATAGATACATAGCAAGCATTATATGGTATATTTGAACCTGCTATTATATCTCTAAATTAATTTAAAATTAAAGACAATTAGTATGTTTAGGTTCTCATTATACAGATTTTGGGGATTTTTAATATGCCATCTATGCTAACTTTTGTTACTGTTTTTAGAGACAGGGTTTCTCCACTTAGCCCCAGCTGTTTCAGAGCTCACTATGTAGACCATATTGGCCTCAAACTAAGAGATCACTTGCCTCTGCCTCCCAAGTGCTAGAATTAAAGATATGCCCCAAAATGCCCAACCATGCTAAATTTTTATTTTACCAAAATCCTTTCAACGGTGTGGGTAAAATTCTAACTGTTGCATCATACAAGTTTTAGCAGCATTTGAAATCATAATGCTCATACTTTTTATTACTTCACCTTTCAATCAAGTCTCAAAAATCCAAACTGAGTTAAATTAGAACAAATATATACTATGTTACAAGTTTACATTTACCTATCAAAGTTATGAACTATGTCCCATTGTAGCAGTAGTACTCTTAAACTTGTGCTGAGAACCATGATGACTGACTGACTCTTCAGATAAAAACCATGACTAATAGTAAAACTTGTTTGCCTTTTACTACCATTTTCTTTAGTGTGTGGTTGTGGTTTCCATAAGTCACATACACAATTTATGACTTAACAACAGAATCAACGAAGACTAATGGCCAAGTAGCCAGATGTTAAAGATCTAGAAAAAGGTAAATAAAATAAAAAAGCAATTTCCTTCATAAATTTACTTTTAAAAAGTATTTCAGCCAGGCAGTGGTGGCGCATGCCTTTAATCCCAGCACTTGGGAGGAAGAGGCAGGCGGATTTCTGAGTTTGAGGCCAGCCTGATCTACAGAGTGAGTTCCAGGACAGCCAGAAATACACAGAGAAACCCTGTCTCGAAAAAAAAAAACAAAACAAAACAAAAGAGTATTTCATAGATGTTACTTGTGATAACATGAAAATAATATTACTGGCAAACACCAGTAGAGTACAATGCACATAAACAAATGAACCGCCATAATTTGTATGGGTAAGAAGAGGCCTTAAGCCCAAGCTTGAAAGTATTTCATACACTGAGTAATCCTAGTATGAATTTCTTAATTCATATTGGGGGAATATAAATAGATAAATCTTTTTACTAAATCTCATATTATATTTTATATTCTTTTTATATTCCCTTCCTTGGTGCTAGAGACAGAACTCAGGGCCTTGAGCATACTCAGCAAGCAATCCACCACTGAAATACACCTCTAGGTTTTATTATAATCTGAAGACTAGTGTAAATATTTTTCAATGTTGGCTAATAAACATCTAAGTTGGAGTGCATAAGAGAAACAAATCTTACTCTAGAAATATTCCTGTTGTGAAGATAATGTGGTATTGTCACACTGATAATTAAAAACATCAGAATCTAGGATAGATAGATAGACAAACAGATAATTAAGTAGGTAGATAGATTGTTCAAAAAGGCTTGGCAGAGTAAATACCTTTACAAAAAAAGAACCTTAGTAAAATATGCATTAAAAACTATGTACAATACACCCTTCTGACCAGTGTCAGTAACACTTCCGAGGAACTAGATAAACCTGTTTTTAACGTTGTTTTTCCTGTAATATCTCTAACTTGCTTAGCTGCTGCACTATTTTCTTCTTGGTATCTGTCATACTCAGAACATATTTTAGGAAACACTAGTGAGTAGTAAATTAAATTATCTTTAGTGTTTAGAAGAAAATAAAACAAAATAAGAGATTTTTAAATTATATTTATACTTTTTGCTTGGTCCCAGAAAATTCTGGATTCTGCATATAAGGCATGAGTACAGTTAGCAAAGTTACCTAAATAGCTCAAGAGATTTTAAGTGTTCTCACAATTCTATGATAAATGTATCAGGTGACAGATGTCCTAAACACTGATTGATTTATAACCATATAACGTGTATGCATCTATCACTGCATTTTACCTCATAAAGAATTACTGTGTTGACTAAAAATAGAATTATGCCTGGGAATTTGGTTCAGCAGACAACAGTACTTGCTGAACAAGCAAGGGATGGGGAGCAGAGTTCAAATCCCTAGAATCCAAATAAAAATGTAGGGGTCCCACATGCCTATAATCTCAGCACTGAGAACAGGGACAGGAAGACTGCTGGAACCTTCTTTTTTTATTATTATTTTCTTCTTTATTTACATTTCAAATGCTATCCCGAAAGTTCCCTATACACCCCCCCCCCCGCCCCTGCTCCCCTACCCACCCACTCCCACTACTTGGCCCAGGCCTTGCCCTGTACTGGGTCATATAAAGTTTACAAGACCAAGGGGCCTCTCTTCCCAATGATGGCCGACAGGCCATCTTCTGCTACATATGCAGCTAGAGACACGAGCTCTGGGGGTACTGGTTAGTTCATATTGTTGTTCCACCTACAGGGTTGCAGACCCCTTCAGCTCCTTGGGTACTTTCTCTAGCTCCTCCATTGGGGGCCCTGTGTTTGCTGGAACTTTCTGATGGCCAGTCTAGTACCCAAATCAGTAGAAGACTGTTTCAAAGGACTAAGAGTGATATGGTAGAGCAGAACACCCACAATCATCCTCATCCTCTGCATGCACTCATGGGAGGACGGATGGACGGACAGACGGATGGACACACGGACACACCTTAAATTACAAAAAATAAAGAACTAAATTTTAAATGAAAAGGCCTAGAATATTTTATAAGGCACCTTTTGGATCAAAAGTACATAATTATTGTCTTAAAAAGTTTTTTCAAATTTGTTATGTGTGTGTCTCTCTGTGTACACACGCACATGCGTGCTTGCAAAGACAAGAAAGTATTGGATCCCCAGAACTGGAGTTACATGTGGTTATAAGATGCCTGTGTAGGTAATGGAATCTTAACTCAGGTCCTCCACAAGAGCTACAAATGCTCTCAAACACTGAGCCCACATATAAATATTTTAATGTAACTTCTAAAACTGCTCAAAATTCCTTTTCAACTTTTTTCATTTTAGCCAGATGTAGTTCATTATTTGTTAACTTTAGTTTATAATGGTCTTTGGACTTTAAAAGCTTTCTTTGATAATATAGAATATCCTAATTTCTCAAACTGAACTTTCACTTTCAAGTTAGAAAAGATGTATTCAGTTCTTAGATGCTATGCTTTCTCCTGCTTTGAGGTATTAAATATAGAAACTGACTTGTCTACTGGAAATCTTTTCTTTATCCACCCACTTCCACACCTTACTTTCCTCCTGCACTTCTCTGCCTTCCCGAGCTGTTCAAACCACCTTAGCCTCTTCTCTTTGCACATCTGCTTTCATTTGAAGTCTCAGTTTCAAGTTTCCCTTCAAGGGCCTTAATACTTTGTAGCATGTACATATTTTACCTCAATGAGAATCTAATACTAACTATAATCCTCATCAGAAATCCATTTCACATCTCGTTATCTGGGATTCCAGAAGACCATATACCGTATTGGAGTCATCAACCAACTTGTCCGCATCCCATGTAAGACACAGGATTAGAGCTGTTTGACTGTCTGTCCACAAGGTACCTAAGAGTTCTTCAAGGGGTTAAATGATTATTTAGGTAAATGAACATATTAACAACAACAACAAAAATTGTTGACTTTGCTGCTATTCAATATGAAAACATTTTATTAGCACCTATCCTAGTGCATAAAAATAGAACAAAGTAGTATTTCACTTTATACATTTTAATGCTTTATCTAATGGTTTCAAACATTTTTGTCACAGAAAATTCTCCAAACCAAATTCTAAATGAGAAAGCAAAGTACTAGTCCTATTAAAGTCTTCTTACACAAGTAACCCTGGAGAACGGGCATCCCGGTGTTTTCACTGTCACTGTTTCTCTTCAGCAGTCTGTAAGCTGTTATCACCAAAAGTGTGTGTTCAGGGGTGGAGTTGGGTAAAGACAAACTTTCTTTCTAGAATGAGCAGAGTAAAACATGCCTTTGAGACATGTAAAAAGAGCTTAGTCAGGATCTCCACTACACCCAAGGCTGTATCTGAGAGCCAGAACTCAATGGCATCACTCACTCAAGATAACCAGACACAGTCCTAGAACCCCATGATGATCACTGAAGACTATATAAGCAGAGACCATAAGCCATGCTCTGCTCTGCACATGGAGATGCCCTGCAGCTGAAGAGTCTCCCAGTGTCCTGATCCTCAAATCACAGACTTCTATTAGAGACTTACCCTAACATTCAGCTAATATCTGTGGCATAGCTGAGTATCCTTGGAGAAAATAGGCTTAGGACCTTAGGAATTTATAGAGTACAAATTTTGTATAATAAAATGTACCTGTCACAAGCCATAAGCTCTTCTTTTCCACACTCCCTTTCTCACTTACTGGAAGTTGGGGGCAGGGGGAGAGGTCATCCCCATCAAATCCTTAATGCTACAACTGAATCTATTCTGCTTTTGAGCACAATTGTTCCCTTTAATACATAAGATCTAAATCTTCTACCTATGCTTTGAATCCTGACTTCAGAGAAATCCCAAAGCTAAACTAGTCCTCCTTACTATATCTCCTTACTATTCATACCTACATTAAACATCCTTCTTAGTGAAACCCTCAAATCCTGCCTGACCTGTTCTCTATTTCCTTTCAGTTTTAATCATCCAGATGTTTCCAATGCTTGCCTCCTTAAGCATATGTTTAAGTAGTTTAGTACCAGTCTTATTTCTTCCCTCACTTTTTTGACTCAGTCTAAAACAACTGTCATTTGCATAAATCTGATTGAAGTTATATCACTTTTTGAGATACCATTTTAGAAATAAAAGGCAGGCAAGGCATTGTTAAGAGTGAGGTTAGTTGTAAAAGGACAATGTACGAGATCCCTGTACTTGGCTATGGTCTTGGATAAATGAAATGTTCTTGGTATTGCACCTGTTGTATAATAGTCAACTTTATTTGAACTGTTCTGCAAGCTAGTATTACATATAATTCATTTATTAGGAGAAAAATAAAGTTAATCACATAGAATGTAACACACATGCGTGCATGCACACACACACACACACACGCACACACACACACACACACACACGTACACAAGTAAGCCAGGGTAGGAACAACTGGGATCCTTACACTCAAAGTCAGTAACATCACCATGGCTTTGCAAAATATTCTCAGGGGACCTCAGTGCACATAGCCTCCCTCTGCTCTTACCCATGAGCCTCCAAGTGTCTCAATATAAAATTTTATTAAAAACATAGTATTGAAAGTAGGATTCCAAGTTTATTTTTGAAATAAATACAAAAGCACTAGAAAACAAAAGCCTTGATGGTCTTTTTAACTAATCTTTATCTTAGTGTCTCTGCTGAATACTTACTTCCTCCTTCATTTCTCTATCTGGGAAATCATTTACTCTATTGTAGGGTTATCCTCTTTTACCTTGTCACGAAGCAATAAAGTTCCTAGAGGTGCTAGCTGTCAAGAGTCCAAATCCACATGTGATTTTATCATATTATATTCCTTCTTTGGTATGCTAATTCAAAAATGTGCATCTAGTCTTAGCCTTGGCCAATCAGGACACCTGGAATCGTCTTAGTTTCTATTAGAACTCATTTGCAGAACTACAATCATGATCTCCATGCCAACATCAGGCACTCATCCTTAAAAGCCACTAGTTACTATGGCAGTCAACATTTACTGACCCTTTCCCCAAAGAATGATTCATAAGCCCAGCAATGTTTCTCACATCCCGGTCAAAAAATTTCTGTGAGAGAAATGCAGCTCTCCTCATTTCTTTTCCACTTTGGTCAAAAATCAAACACTTATCCCTTCTTTCTCATATCACATATAAGAAATACTTCTAGAATTAGCTGCAATTTGAATGATACAATCATCTGAAAATGTGAACTGCAGTATATTAGAAAAAAAAAAAAAAAAAAACACAAGAAAAAACTCCTGGACAGCATACTGCTCTGGACATTTGTCAACTGGACAGAAGCTAATGTTATCTGAGAAATAACTCAACTGTCTACACTGTCTACAGACCATTGTCTTCAATAATGGTTGATGTGGGAAGTCCCAAGAGCTTTCTGTAGGTGGTGCAGTTGTCCAGTGTTGTGTAAGGAAGCGGTCTGAGCAGGCCATGGAAAATAAACCAGTAAGGTGTGTGCATCCCTGGCTTTTCTGTTCTTGTCTCCAGATTCCTGCCCTATTATTTTTCTTTTTCCAGTGACCTCTATATTCTTAAGTTATAAGATGAAATAACCCTTTCCTCCCCCAAGCTGCTTTTGGTCATGGTGTTTATAACAAAAGAAAAAAGCAAACTAAGACACATGCTATCATTATTAAAAGGTAGTGTTAAAAGATGTTATCAGTCAAGATGAAACTATGAGGAAACAAAGCCACTGATTTCCACTAGACATACTATGAGTCTTACTGAGCTGGGCCTGTAGTGGGGTATGGTATACCCTTGATCTCTGCACTTGGGAGGCAGAGGTAGACATATCTGAGGTCAGTCTGGTCTACAGAGCAAGTTCCAAGACAGCCAAGGCTACAGAAAAATTCTGACTCAAAAAGCTAAAAGAATAACTTATTCAACTTTTAAAGAAAAGGTCAGTAGCTTAGAAAACACCAAATCCAAACAACCTGGCATCAGACTTGCTTGCAATGAGAATGGAGAAAAGCATGTTAAGCCCAGTGTCCTCATCACTGGCTTAAAGCATCGAGTGTCCTTAGCACTGCAGCCAGTAGAGTCAACTGTTACTTTAATTATACTCCAAGAACACATTACATATTGACCCACATACTGGGGAGAAAACTTAACCTGAGAAACTGTTTTGGGTCTCTTCATTTAATTTCACACAAGTTTACAATGTACAGTGGGCAGATTTCTCCCTGGGGCCCCTACTTGCCCTTTCCCTTTGCTCCCTTGCCAGTTTCTCTTCTACTTTCATGACACATATACATGAATGATATTATATATCAATAATAAAAATCTTTCCAGTGAGAGTTCACTGTAAGATTAGATAGTTTCATTCCAACTGCTTGATTTGCCTATGCTGACCTTTCCTTTAGCAAATCGGTATTTACAAAAGTTATGTACAATGTCTGGCATTAACATGTTCACTTCATATTCCTTCCTTCCAGTAATTACGCCAATAAACTTTGTCAGGTCAAAAGGGCTGGTTACTTCTGCTCTCTATATTTTGTATTATAAAAGGCTAGATGAATAGACTACAATCTGACTGTTCTAGAATACTTTTTTTAAAATCACAAATAAAAACCCCTATCATTTATAAACCTTAAGCTTTATCATAAAAACCCCAAATTTTTAAAATTAAAAGCCTCAAAACTTCCAGACTTACAAGCTGTTAAAGTCTGAGTTAAATCTCATCTATCATCTTTAAAGCTAGTGTCCATTTCCTAAATAACCTTTATCAGTTTCTCCACAGGGGGAAAAAAAATTTTGTGCCATTTTTCATAATTTAACTGTAAAGATTAAAGAATGGCAAAAAAATGTAAGGAAACTCCACCTATGTAAAGAAAAAGTAGCAAATCTGTTTAAGAACTCTACGTTCAGAAAACAGGAGATGAATTAATCAAGTTCAGGTCTCCAGATTCCAATGCTATTTATAGTACTGTTTCCTTCTCAAAATTTGTCCTCCCCTCCCCCAATCACAAAAGCTTGGGTATTATAAACTTACAATCTATAAGTAAAATCAAATCTTCTAAATTAGATTAACTACTATTTACAAAATAGTATTGTGAATTCCTAGATTTTCATGATTCCCTTATAAAATGCTTAACAATAAATTTGAACCCTCAAAATCAATCTTAGAAGTCTACTTACAAAGTACTTGGAAAGAAACACAACATGAATGATTTCAAGATTTCAGTCGACCGTAAGAACACATTTAGGTAATTCAGCTAGTCTTATCAATACAGTGTCTGTCAGTTAAAGAAAATGGCAATACAAATATTTCAAACTTTATTTAAAATCTGACTGTTATGGTAAAACAGTCTTAAAGGTTCCTCCATACACAGTTGGGGTACTCTATTTGAATTAATTTAAAACACCACAAAATGACTTAAGAGTAACATGTTGAGTTTTTAAAAATCAAATATTTGCTAAGCAAAAGTTGTAAAATAAATTATCTCTTAAACATGTTAAGAATATATTTTAAAACTTTTATTATTCTGATGAAGTTACTTTCTAATGGATAGGGAAAAAAAAAAAAAAGCCCTTAAATTGCTCACTCTTAAGAGTCCATGTAAGAACAGAGCATCCCATTTCAGTCTTCGCTGTTTCAGTCTCAGTACTCATTTAGAGACAGTCAAGTCTTACATTTCCAAACTGCCTTCCGTCCAAAAGTAAACTGAAGCAAACTGACTCAGTTCACAGTAGGCATTTCTTGCATTGTTATAACTTTTCCCAATTATGTACCTCCTCTCTACCCATGACAGAAACCCAGTATGCCATGCCAGCTGGAGCAGAACCCACACTTCCTTTGGTACTGTGTCTTTAACATGCTACTATCAACAGAAATGTTCTGACAAATCACATCAGTTCCGTTTTAAACTAAGCTGAGGATACACCAGACTACGTTACTGCTTAGATTTCCTTCACATCAAAGCTTCTCATCCGGCCACCTGTGAAAGCTCCAAGACTGCACATGCATGTGGTCTGCGTAACTAAAGGCAGCCACACCTAGAGACAAATGACAACTGCCTTTTAAGCAGGAATCAAAAGATCTCATATCTGTATAAAGGACTGGCCTCTATCATTATTTTGGACTTAGAATAACATATTCTCAAGTTTCACAAATAAAAGTTTAATTTTCTCCATATCACAGAATACTTATACCCTTTTATAATCCACATGCTAAATACCTTATTAATTGCAAAGTAATTTATAAACTTTTGCTTTCACATATTAATTTAAAATGACTTCTCAAAAGAATTTTTCAAAAAGGTTTATTCATGTCACCAAAATATCCTCTCAAACAAAATATGAAACTGAAAACATTGTAATTTTCAGATTTCCTAAATTTGACAGTCTTTATCACTTTTAGATATAATTACAAAAGTAACTTAAAAATTCCTACTGGCTGGGCAATGGTGGGGCATGTACTTAATCCCAGCACTCAGGGGTAGGAGGGGGGCAGAGGCAGGTGGATTTCAGAGCTCAAGACCAGCCTGGTCTACAAAGTGAGTTCCAGGACAGCCAGGGTTACACAGAGAAACCCTGTCTTGGAGGGGAAAAAAATCCTACTGAAATGATACTTTTTTAATACTCAATGTGCTCATATCTTCCTGAAATCAGTAAAAAATAAAACAGAAATTGTCTGCTAATCAAGGTCACATGAGTTAGTATTAAGCATATTGTTCTGAGAATCCTGAAATGCACATAACTATTCCTAAGAATGAACTTACCCATAAGATTAGGCACTGCTCAAAATAAATTGCCCATATGCTTAAGTGCCACAAAACACATAGATAATAACAAAACTTGGGACAGAGAAAAATACCTGCAGATAAACAATTTCCAGATTTAATCATCAAGGATAAAAACTTGTAGCCTATCTAAACCTCTAAATTGGTAAAAACTTGACAATATTTAACCTAAAACTAACCTAAGAATACAATCTTTGAGTTATTAAATTGTCTGGAACACCTTCTCTTTAGTCTAAGAACAAACGACTAGGGCTTTAAAAGCCACAAACTTCTGACAAGGAGTAGTCAATGTTAACTCTCAGTCTCTTTCCCAGAAAAAGAAAAGGCTGCATTTGGTCTCTAATCCCTTCAGGGTAGTACTTCCTCTTCTGCTTTTTTGTTTTTCCTTCTCTTGGAACAGGGAATTGAACCCAGGACCTCCTTCACACTAAGTAAATGCCCAACCACAGGAGCTATATAACTTCAGACCTAGTTCAAGGTAACTCAACCACCTAAATATTTAAAGTTTGCTGTTTCACAGCAAGTCAGCAAAATTCACAGCAAAATATTTCTATAGACCTATTTATAATACTTAAGAAATTATTTATTGCTTTACAGTCACTGACCTTTTTTCTGTCTTAGGGTTTTTTTCACCTAAAAAGTACATTAGCAGTACTTTCTAAAGTTTCAAAGTAGCTTTTTTTTAAAATAAAGTATTAGCTAGGCTGAGAACGTTATAAGTACATGTACCTCAGATAGAAACGCTTTCCTTATGGAAAACTACACTCCCACACAGTTCTACCTTTACTACTGTTACTAAGGTTGCCAAGAGCAAACCCAAACCCTACACCAACTACTACTACCAGATTTTTAAGGTCAATTTGTCATCTATAAACTATCACCATGCAGTTAGCAAAGGTCCAATTTCACTACCCCTTTATGTCCACATCACTTTGCAATGTAAGGATGAGAATCTCATGTGGACTTATTTCATTTAAAATCTCCATAGTTTGGGGGGATAAAGATGGTAAAGAACTGAGTTTGGTCCTCAGAACTCACGTTAAAAATACTAAGCATCCACAGTAATTCCAGCTGGAGGACAAGCAGGTGGGTGGATCCCTGGTGCTTGTAACCTACTGAGAGAGTTGTAGGCCAGCCAAATTATCTGGGGAAAAAAAGGTGGATGGTACCTGACGAACACCCCAAGCTTGTTCTGACCACCACAATCACACACTCATGAATACCCACATAAGTACACATATAAATTTTATAAGTGCATCTAATTTTTAAAAAAACGGATGATACTAAGCACCAAAAGAATAACTGTATACATTAAAAATATGAAGTTTCAGTCCTTTAGCACATACTAATTTCCTTTATACCTACTAACACATTTTATCCCTCATTATAATTGTAGGTCATTTTAAAAGCTCAATTTTATAAACTACCAAGCAAAGCTTAGTATTTAATTGAAACTCTTAAATTACAATTTCAAAAATTAGCTAAAATTCATCACACACATGCATGAAATTTTCAAAGAATTTAAAAATGAAAAAAAAACCAGATACATGCACAAAAACAAACAAACAAACAAACAACCTTATAACGCTCCCGTTACCTGACTACCTTTTCAACGGCTCTCGCCTGAGCTGGAAAAGACGTATTCACGTCTTCAAACTACCCTCGTAAAGACCGGAAACTCCTAGTTTAAAGACGTCATCTTACTGCTTTCCTTAAGCGTACCACTGAAATTTTATCCAATAACTTTCACTTTAATCAGCATACTCATAATAAATAGATGTATACCTTGGGCATATAATTAAGTAAATTCTATTCATAGTTCCTCTATTCATCTCTGAATTTGAAGTTACCAGTAACTTACTTACTTACTTACAAAGTGAAAAACAATTATACAACAATACAGAGGTATTCTACAATGTGGCTACTATCTCAAAACTCTTCATCTCTACAAGAAGTATTATAAAAACTCAGTTGTCAACTTGACATCTGGGCAAAGGGAACCTCATTGAAGAACTTCCTCAGTCAAAGAAGCCTGAGGCTAAGTACTTGAGGGGCTTTAATTGCAAATTGATGAGGGTGTAGCTCACAGTGGGTGGTGGCCAGCCTAAGCTGTGTAAGTAAGTAGCTGGGCATGCTGGGGGAGTAAGTCAATAAACTGAGGTCTTCCTGGCCTCCAAAGACCTCTGATTCAGTTCCTGCCTGGAGGTTTCTGACTTCAGTTCCTCTGAATTCCCAGTGATGAATTGTGACTTGGGAATTCTAGGTGGAAATAAACCCTTTCCTCCCCCAGGTTGTTTTTCATGAACAGAAACCAAAGTAGGCCAATCACCAAAGAATGGTACTATAAAAAGTATTTATTCAACTTCTTCAACTTCCAAACTGGCATGATTTCTATAGATTTAACTTTCCATTTTGGAAAATTAAACCCCAAAATGAATGCTAAACACTTAAAAAACAATGCACTGCTATTTCTAACTCTAAATCATATTTACAGATCATTTCCCATCCACGTTTTTACATACAGTTAGAAATAACCAAGACAAGAGTAATAAATTATAGAATTTGTTTATATCACCTGCAAGCTAATTGTCACCCGGCTTCAAGACAACAGTCCACACCTCCTGACCTCTAATTCTTTCACTCTGACAAAAAGATTTCTAACGACATGCAATCAGTTTAAGAAAATGAAATATGGTTATTTTTAATAAAGCAAAATTATATATAAAAAAATCAGCAAAATATTAACTCAACTGAAAAGAATAACTTATAAATAAAAATGTAATCAACACATCCCAAGTCTGGTAAAAATGCTTTAATAATTTACTTTAAGATCCAATAAAATAGCTGTCTGGACTAATTAAGGAGACAACTGGAAAGGGGAACTAAAAAAAACTAACAATTCAGATATACAAGATAGCCAAGTGGCTAATGTCTATAATCCCAGCTTGGGAAGATAAGGCAGGAAGACAGAGAACTAAAAGCCAGTATAGGCTGCAGCAGGTTCCAGACCACCCTAGGATGAGTGAAATCCCATTTTAAAAAACTGAAAATACTGTCCAAAAACCTTGTTACTCTGTAACAATTTGGTTGGAGTGAATCCGTAGCTAGCTCAGCTGTGAAGCACTTATCATCCAGCCTGCACAGGGCTGCTGGGTGCACATCCCAGCACTGCATAAAACATTCTGTAATCAGGCACTCTGGGGTGGAACCAAGAACACCAGAAAAACCAAGGTCAATCTCAGCTACACACAGTTCAAGGCCAGGCTATCAAAATAAATAAATAAATAAATAAATAAATAAATAAATAAATAAATAAAAACAAGAAACTTTTTGGCCTAATACCTGGCTTCATCTAAGAGTTCTGGCGAATATTTGAAAAATGTCCTTTACTTAAAAAAAAAAAAAAAAAGTCTAGGGTTAACAAATAAAGTCTGAATAAACTTAAAACGTGCCAAAAAACAATTATCCCATCAAATTCCATTCACTTTTACAAGAATGTTTTAAGTGTTCCCACAGTTAGTAATTTATCACATTCTTAATACCAAACACAAAATTTTCAGCTTGCTAAGAATTCCCTTTTTCAATCATATATTAAATAAATGTGTCAATTTTACTTTTCTAACTTACAAAACTTTCAAAACTGCACTAAACACTCTAGGTCAAAACTGAATGACACTGGAATTCTATTTAGAGGCGATCAATGTTGATAATTATTTTTAAACTCATTAAGTACAAACATATGTCTCTTACCTAAAGATTTTCTAGAAAATTCCAATTTCACATGTATCTTTCTGCTCAAATTACGGTTCAGTTTATCAGTTAATACTCCAAACCATTTTCAAGTAGAAGTTGAAACTACATTTTTACTTACCAAATAATTTTAAATCAATTCTTGTTAATTCAATTTGATGTACAAAAAGAAAAACTTTAAGTCACGAAACTGAATTAAGACACAGAATATTTAAGCAACTATGCATGTTTACCAAAACGAAATTTTCATATGTACCAATATGTTCAAAAACCTGACAATTAAAATGTTTTAAAGCTACCTAAAATCAAAATTAAAGTAACATATAAAGTTAACCCATACTCTCCCACACCTCAGCATACAGCTTACTGGGAGTGAAAGCATTTCAAAGGGCGCCCTGTGTCCAGTGCAGCTCTATGCTGAGTAAATTAAGAGGGCGGGAACTAAACACAAGTTCCAGTGAGAATTTTACCTGTCTTTAGAGTAAAGCCATCGTCAACTGCTGAGGTAAAAACCTCTTCAAATAAGAAAAACCACCTTCAAGTAAAGCAGGTGGCTTTTGATAAATAACACACTGACAACCACAATTTATGAAGTTTGAAAAACTGAATACAAATATTTCATTTTATTACTATTTGAGTCTATGAACCACCTCTAAAATTAATTTCAGTAAACAAAGTGATATTCCTACACAGGTTAACCATTCCCAGAATTTATTTGGTTAAAAACACTATTAGTTGCTTAGTTCAAAGAACATAGCATTACTTAAAGTCTCTTAAGTTAACAAGACTTTCATTTTCAATGACTTGGGATTTGTGGGATATTTAAAGAAAGGAAAAGATGAGTTTGGTTTAAAAAAAAAATGCTGTATCATTGTAACAGTATTTTTAGAGTTGTTTTCTTCTTAAACAGCCAGAAAGGCATGGAAATACACTGAAGATTTTTGTAAGAAGCATAAATGTAAAAATTACCAATACTGCATATAGTAAACCCACGCGTTTACTTCAAATTTCAATCACTCTGAACCAAGTAACTGACTGAACTTCCCTAATTCGATATTGAAAATTAACTTAGAAGCATGGAAATGGAAACACTCTCCACTAGGTTTCTAAGGCCTAAACAGTCACACAGAGACCAGTGGTTTGTATTTAATCCTAAGACACACACACACACAAAAGCTATGCGACTCCTATTCAAAATCAAGCAAAAACTATCACAACGATGCCATGCCATCAGACACTCATTCCGAACTACTAAAACTGCCTAATCCTACA
Organism: Mus pahari; assembly: GCF_900095145.1. Taxonomy (NCBI): domain Eukaryota; kingdom Metazoa; phylum Chordata; class Mammalia; order Rodentia; family Muridae; genus Mus; species Mus pahari. The sequence goes on from NC_034599.1 coordinate 77,335,021, forward strand.
GCCCTGAAAGCACTAGTAATTACAATTACCAGGAAGGGTCAGAAACATCTCAAACATTGTTTTCAATGCACTGCCTAAATTTCAACTGCTCAATGGGCCCTGGTCAGCACACTCACACAACTATCAACTTCTATCTTAGGCAAAGAAGAGGCTGGCTGGGAAACCTGCCTCTAGTTTACTCAGGTAAACTAACAGAACCTTACCATTCACAATTCTCGTGTCAGCTCCACATTTGGAAAGCAATGGTTTGTAAATTATTGCCTTTGAAAACTCACCAACTATAAAAGCATTATTTTTCAATCAATTAAAAAAAATCTCAATATAAACAAAAACTTAAAAAGCCAAGGTCCACCCCACGGCAACTATGCATATAAAAACCACAATTTTTCAATGACCTCTATAAATGACTTTTAATTAAAGAAGGTAATATACCCCAGGAATCAGCAAAATTAGAAAACGCATGGTTTATACTTCGGCAGATCTGTTTGTATAATGCACAGTGTGCCGCTGGGTGACTACCATCAAACATAGCTATCTGAACGCCTCCAACCAAAAAAAAGATGAAAAAAAAAATTTTTTAAAAATCTAGGTCTGAATCTACAGAAAACAAAAGACAGGGGAGGAGGAGAAAAAAAAGAAAAGAAAAGAAAAAAAAAATCTTGCCAGGGTTCCTCCGGGGCTCAAAGACCTTCTGGTGAAATGCTAATGCCACTTCGGAGCAGTTAGTCACCAGCTATTGTGTGGAGCTGGAGAAAGCTGAGCCGGCCGCGCGTGCAGAGCAAGCGAGGAGCTGGCGAGCGCGCTCTCCAGGCTTGCGCCGCTCCCGCTGCCGCCGTCGCCGCCGCCGCCTCGCGCGCGCGCCCCCGCGGACACGCGCGCCGGCCCCTCCTCCTCTGGCCTTGCACTGCACAACACTCATGACGTATCTTTATTTCTAGCACATTAACAAAATATCACAAATAAATTGTCCGCAGCCCCTGCGGCCCCGGGGCGTTCGCACCCCCGGCGGCCGCCCCCCGCAGCCCCCGCTCCGGCCTCCCAATCCTCCCCGTGGCCTTTGCAGCTTTTCCCGTTCTGGGGCCAAGTTTTTGTCTCTGTAAAAAAATTGCGGGAAATTCAATTTTTATTCGACTCGGGGAAAAGTTTCTTTGCCGAGCGCTGGGAATGTCTCACCAGATTCTGGTAGGTCCTGGGGTGCTCCTTCCCGGTCCAGTCGGTGCGCCGGGGCAGCAGCTGCAGGGACAGGACGCCCGGTGAGCGCGGCCCCCGGCCCGGACCGACGCCGCTCCCCTCCCCAGCCCGCCCCGCGCCCCGCCGGGGACCCCCCGCGCCCCGCGTCCCGCGCCCCGCCGGACGCCCGAGCTCGCGCAGCGGCCCGGGGGAGGCCGGGAAGCGGCGGGACGGCGCCGGGCCGCCGCGCCCTTACCTCCTTCTCGGCCACTTCGCGGATCAGCACCTGCAACAACAAAGCGGGGACGCTGAGCCCCCGCGCCCCGGGCCGCGGCCCCGCCGCCGCCGCCGCCGCCGCCCTCCCCCACGCCCGCGGGCGGCCACCGCGAGCGCCCGCCCGGCCCCGCGCCGCGCCGCGCGCCGCCTACCTGAGCCGCCTGCTGACAGGGTCCATCTTCCAGGAACCGGGCGATGAGGAAGTAGAGCTCTGCGCGGGAGAGAAGGACGGGGAGACACGGGCTGAGCGGCCGCGGGGGGCGGGGGCCCGCGGGCGAGTCCGCCCGGCGCGGCGGCCCCGCAGCGCCCGACTTACCCGATCGCAGCTCCGAGAGGCCTTTCCTCTCACGAGACATGTTTGCGGGTCACTTCGGGGCCGCCGGCGGGACACCCCGCCGCCGAGGGGACGCGGGGACGGTGCCGCCGCCTGCCCTGTAGCTGTCAGTGTGTGCTCACGAGCCGAGCCTCGGCTCCACCATTCAAGCAACGGCGGCGGAGGCGGAGGAGGAGGAGGAAACAACAACTCTCAGGCAGCGGCCCCGGCTGCGGCCGCCTCCGCCGGGATCCCTCCGCCGCAGAAAGGAGTCCGCGCCTTCGCGGCCCCGCACTCGCCGCCCCCGCCCCCCGCGGGAAAAGGAGTGCCTCGGCCTAGGCCCGCGCCCGCGCGGTCGTCGCTCCGCGCGCCCCGGGCCCGCGACTTCGTTATTTATTTCCAGCGCGAGGAGAGGCCGGGGACCGAAGCGGCGGGCTGCCTGGCGGGCGCTTTCTCTAAGGAGGCCGCGGGCGGGCGGGAGGGAGGGAGGGAAGGGAGGAGGGGGCCGGCACGGCTGCGCGGAGGGATCTGACGCACACGGAGCCGCAGCACAGAGCTCTATTCAGCGGCGCTGGCTGGGTTGAGATGGAAGTTAGTTTCTATGTAGCAGAAATAGGAAACAAATGAAGCAAAACTGCCCAGAGAGGGGAAATGCCGGGAGGACCGGGCTCACTCTCACGCACGCACAGAGACTCTCAGGGAGCACTCTCAAGCTGGGCCAAGTCGGGATCGCGCTGCCCTGCCCGACTTGAACGCTAGTGTTTGCTTTCAGTCCTGCCATGTGCATGTGTATAAATGCTGCGGATTGGCATCCGTGTAAGTCTTGTCCTGCGATATTTCTGCAGCCTGGGCAAGTGTTGTGTAATTTATTGGAGTGCCGTGGGTTGCAATAGAGGTTCGGGCTGCTTTTTTTTTTTTTTTTTTTTTTTTTTTTTTGTGAGCCACTTGCGTTCTGCAAACCCGTTATTCCCCGAAGCCACCTCTGCATATTTCTTTTATTACTACCATCGCCTGAAGCGTTCATTTAAAAAAAAAAAAAAATTGGTTTGTTTTGATAAACGGGCAAGAGGAACTCCAGATTTGTACTTCAGCTCATCTTTTCCCCCACTTATTACAAAAAGGCTAGTGATGGCTAATTAGGGATTTGGAAGTGAAGAATCTTAAAGCTTTTTAAAGTGTTTACAAGAAGGGCTAATATAAACCTGAAGGAAAGGAAAGGGTGCTAGCTAATACTTATCTCTAACTGATATGGAGGTAAATTACTGACCGGTCGATAAGCTACCGAAGGTTATTGAAAGGGTATATTACAGTTTAGCAAAGGTGATTAGTGATTAAATAATTTAAATTATCTGTGTGTTTTGCAGTTGACTTCGTCATGCTAATTAATGGCTTCTAATTTACGGTGTAAACCATTCCTGTTTACAGTTAATCACGGGAGGACTTCTTAAAAACTGGTGAAAAGCAGAAACAAAAATCTTTCGAAAATCCTAATGTAATTACTGGTTTTATATGATACATCGTTCATCTGTGTTTTGCTGATGAGGATAGGGGCCTTGTTATTTTTAAAACGAATATGGGTGAAATTAATGGAAACAATGGAAAAGGCCGTTTGTTAAAAAACAAGGACACCGAGTGATATTTATCTCCAGATGAATTAAGCACTTTCCAAAGAGACTTTGAGAGTTCAATTTTTTTAAAGGTTGGCCTTTTAAAGAGAATTAGGATAGTCATTCTTTTGTTAATCCTTAACAAAAGATCCTCTTTGAATTTCTTAGATAATAAGCTGCATTTTATGGGTCTGATTTTCAAAGGTAATTTGTGAGGTAAGGACCAAGAAGCTGGATTGTGGTTTTCCGGGATTGTTTCCTCAAGCCCTGCACCCTCCTAGCTCCTTGCCTTCCTAGTGGGAAATGCTGCAGCCGCCTTAGGCTGTACTGCAAGAGCACTAAAACACCAGAAATTCTCACACATGCGAGCAAGAGGAAACTCTCAACCCCTTTTGGAATAATGGATGTAGAATTGCCTTTTGTAACTCAATAAAATAAAAATAAGAGGTTACTCTGATTGGTCCTACTGCTACTGTATTGTAAGAACTGCCCCTAAAGTGGCGTGGCTAGCCTCAGAATCTAGACATGTTTGCATTTTAAAACGTGTAATCCTAGTCTTTCAATGATAGGTAAAGTAGCCCGCTTCTGAATAATTAGGCATAAAACATATTTTATATGCCTTTGCAATTGTATTTATTTATATGACTGATGTTGTTTTATCTTAACTTTTTAAAATGCATTATGTCCTTCAAATAGTTTAGGTACTTCATTGAGAAGACCTTTAAATGAACAGATTTTGAGAACTAAAAAGTCTACTTGAGGCTTGCTGGTTCTGCACGCAACACTAATCTAATTCTTCCTCTTAGATATTTTGCCCTTGTGAGGTAAAATCAAAATTTGACAAGTAATGTAAAATTTATCTGGATAAAGATTTGTAGGTGTTGGGAGACATGCGAGGCTAACATGATATCATGTATGTTTTCCATGCAGAAGCCATGGGAGCCTTTTCTTGAGACTGAAAAACAAAAATAAAAAACTGTTTAAGGAAAGCCTGCTTCCTTCTAAACATGTCATCACTAACATTTTGGCTAACTTTGACAGTGTTTTTAGTTTCTTTTGGAAATACTTACCTTGAAAACAGTTGTAAGCTTGCCTTTAAAATAATTCCTATCAATGTTTTCTATAAAATATAAAGAGTGCTTGACCAAAAATTAGAATTTCTCTCATCCTCTCAGTCCAAAAAAAAAAAATGTTTTTTTAGCCCTAATTGTTAAATTGCATCTTGTGAAGTCCGTTCTTTTGACTTTTGTCTTTTGGAAAAGACAAAACCAAAGCACTTCGCATTCTTTAACATCAAGTGTAGAATATTTCGGTTAGCTGGAGATTGCTAAGTCATTTATTGTGCATGTGTATGCAAAATGTCTATGCTTATCAAATACAAGGCCTTGTTTAGAAATCCTGTATTTTGTTCCCAAGGCAGAGGTGTGCATAGTTCTTCCCACAGGCGATTTGTTTCTCTATAAAGACAGTTTAAATTCAATCCATACCCCTTTCTACTCCTTTATGGTTTTTAATGTATTCCAAAAGATAGCATTAAAAAATACCTCTCAGTGCATTTTAATTGAGAAGCTAAAACAAGAAACAGAAAACAAGCCAAGAAACAAACAAAATTAAAGAAGAAAAGAACTCTTGAAAGCAAAAACTAATTTTTATCTGATAGTCTCTTTAGAAGGATTATAAAGTTTTTCCAAGTTTCTGTGAAAGTCCATACTGGATCCTTGGCATTACATGAAACAAGATAAGCATTTAGCAGGAATTTTGTATTGGTCTTGATAAGCAATAATTCCAAAAAAAATAAATAATATTAATAATAATAAACAACTCTGCCATGTATGTCTTCTCTAGAATAAGATGGACACAAATTATAAACTTTAAAGTTCTACTACCTTTATGAAGTTTGATTTGTCTCCTACAGTATGGTGTCTGACACAAAACTAAAGCTCGTGGATTCCGTGCTTACCTTATCTGTAAGTCTTGGTTCTGGACTGGCATTGTGTTACCCTATGAGGTTTGGGTGAGCAATTGCATTGTTTGTCTTGTTACTTGGTAAGGCTGGGCCGTGAACCCAGGTTCTTGCTCTTGCTGGGCTTGCTATCTACCATTCAGATATAGATTCTCTGTCCATTGGCTACTTTCAGAGCAAAAAGTTTCACACAATGAAATAAAGCAGAAAGCACCCTTCTCCAAAGAATGCGAAAAGAAAAGAAAAGAAAAGAAAAGAAAAGAAAAGAAAAGAAAAGAAAAGTTAAAAACCTACTTATTTGCCCTGAGGAACAAAATGTACCATGCTACCATAAGGGCATTTGGGGGGCATTTTCTGCTAATCCACACTGCTGTGTCTTGCTCTCCACCTCTGTGTCTTCTGCCATGCCAGTCTGTTTCTTCTCACACCCTATTCTCTCTGCAACCTGTGAATATCAACTCTGAATCTCATGAGCAGCTAGAGTGTTTTTCATACCTTCAGAAAAAACAGGGTTAATCTACTTTGGTAAACCACTCCATCAGTTAATAACGTGTTTGTTGTTGGTTTGTTTGTGTTTTGGAGGGTTGCTTTGTTTTTTGATATTTAATTTTATTTAATGATTCCCCCTTACAAGATCACTGAAAGCTTTTCCCATAAGTTGTAGTACATTCTCTTATAATCTGTAACAAATATTAGCTAAATTCCAGTAATCATGGGGTAATCTTTTTTTAATGTTAGTAATTTAGTCAAGCTTTTTTTCCTCCTAATTAAGTAACCCTTGTAGTTTACAATTGTTACATGTTAGTTTGTAAAGGAAATACATACCTTCATGGATAAATCCATATACATTGTTTAAACCCTCTTTATGACTTTAACAGTACAATTAGATATTACAGGAGAAAAACAGTTTTAAAACATAGCCCTCCAAGTTCCGGAGCAGCACAGTAGATGACTTAGGAAAAGGCTGTTCCAGAGGAGAGAACACATACAGAAGTCTGTAGGCATGTATTATCCTAGCAAGGTGTTTGATGGCCAGGGAGGGGGCTGGATTCACAGAGAACACTGAAAAGGAAGGTGAATGGAGAGGAGGGTGCCCAGGCTCCAGGAAGTTGGTGCTAGTGGAATTTTAAATAAAATAAAGTAATATTGGTATGATTTTTAAGACAGGATTTCAGGACCAGAGTTAAGACATCTCTTGTATTTATAAATACTAAATTCATAAAATTCAAGACCCCCCCCAAAGTAATGAAAATCAACTTAGTTGGGGAGAAGGGAGGGAGGTTTATCTAACAAATATTGAGAAATGTCTTCATAAGAAAAGTACTAGGAACCAACGACACCAAAGGCAACCTGTTGGTGAGGAAGGAAAACCATTCGAGGAAGAAGACCTAAGCTTTCAAGTTGCCAACAGAAGTCAAGTCTAACTCAAAATTGAGAATTAATTTCAGTTTTTAGTGAAGTTTAAAGAGATGACATTAGATTTAACCCATTCGGCTAGTCAAAAATATTGTTCCCAATTTCAGAATTAGAAAATAGGAGGTCTGTTATAGGGTATTTGCAGGTTGTTCTTGTTTTCATACATGTGCCTGTGTTGCAAGGCCTCCTCCCCTGACTCTTGTTGTTTTCTCCTACTGAAACGTTACTGGCCAGCTAGCACTAGGCTGTCCATCATGCACTTACAGAATAATACCAACATTATCCTATTGAGATATGTGTGCTGAAGTTTATGAAAAGCTTATAATTAGATCCTGGGATTACAAATCCCATTACCTTCATAATTCTCATGCTTACATTCAGGTGTGGAAAACACATACCCAACGAGAATGATTCATAGACAAACAGCCTTTCTGCAGAGCGTTGTAGTAAGAACACCTTTGCTGTTTCCTTTCCACAGCGGCTGCATGTCGCATTGCTGGGCATCCCTGAGGGACTATCTTAAGAAATATTAAGAAAGTAGTATCATGTGAGAAGGAAGAACTTCCTTGTCTTTTTCTACTACCCTCAGCCTGACTCAGCACATCTTCTTAACTTTTAAAAAATATTAAAAAAAAAAAATCAAAGTGAACATTCTTGAAAGCTCTGCTCTTTCCCCTTTGTTCCTTGGCTGGTGCATGTCCCCACAGTGTGCTTTTTATCTAATCCTTCAGTCTTGGGTTCCTGGGTAAGTTCATGCCTCTGATTTCCATCTCCCCGCCGACACCCCTACACTTCCGGTCATTTTCAAAGTATCTAAACTTTCCTCCTCTTCCATCGCTGAGACTTTGGTTTCTAATGGTAAATCCCGTATGAGAAAGAAGATCCGATTTCCATTTGATGTGATCAGTTTGGATCTACCTGGAGAACTCTAAAAATTATATAAAGATGAATCTGGTCCCCGAGTTTTAAAATTGAGGCATCATATATTAAAGTCTTCCATATCGCTAACTTTCAACTGCTCTGGTTGTCAAAGGAAAGCCTGGGGACAATTTTTGAAGAAAGAAAGAAAGAAAGAAAGAAAGAAAGAAAGAAAGAAAGAAAGAAAGAAAGAAAGAAAGAAAGAAAGAAAGAAAGATAGATCAGGAGAGCAAGGCCTTTTCCTCTCTCCTCCATCCCTCCTCTTTTTCCTCTTCTTTTTTCTTTCCTTTCTCTATTTTGTCATAGTCATAAACAATACAGTCTAAGCCACGGGGTTTTCTTTTATGCAACTGTGCATGCATTGTCATTAGAATTTTTTTTTCCTTTTCCAACATGCTTGACCTCTTCAGATGTTAGATTTCACTTAGAGGAATTACTGAGTATGTTTGCTTCTCTCTCACTCTTAGATTGCGATGCTTCTAGAACTTGAATTTCTTCATGACTAGTGTTGCCTAACTTCGCCTCTTTACAAAACTTAAATTAGGAAATGCATTTTATTATTAGATTCAGATTCCGTACTACCTTAATTTTTTTTCTTTGTAAGTAATTTGTGATGCAAACTTGGGAAATTTGCGGTGGCTCAGTCGTGAAGATATCTTCCTCCAATAACTATGCCAGGCACTTTTCTGAGGATAATCACTACAGTTTGTATGTTCCTTTGATATCCAATTCTTTTCCTTCTCTGTTGCTTGTCCCATGTTACTAATAAACTATTTCAATAGAACTTTACTTTTTAAATGTTTTTTTAAAAAACACAGATAGGAGTATCTATTACAAGTTCTGGTATTGTGTACTCCTTCTGTGAATCTGTATTTCTTTTTCCGGATAAAAGTGAGTTGACATGGAAACCACAAGTCCATCTCTAGCACCTGGCCCTTGCTCCCATCTGCCTTGCTTAATATAAGAGTATTCTCATTTCAAATCTTACTGTCTGTGTGTCAGGAGAGGAACCATCATTTAAATGCTAGTTTTCAGTGCGGGCCCTCGTTGTGCGTTTCATCCAAACACCCAAGGTGCACAGATCATCACAGGTGGTCCTGAGGCTGAGAGCGAGCCTGAGGTGGCAGCATCACCTCCTAAGGGCTATACCTGGAAAGCAAAGGTTTCGTCGACGGTCTGGCCCATCTCCATAAGTGATCAATTATTAAAATTGAACTTTATTTAGCAGCCATAACTCAATGTATTGCATGGCCTGCAAGAGATATGAATCAATGGCTATATATACATCTCCATTATAGCTTTAGAGAATTCAGAGACCTGAAATAGAAACAACGGGTATACTTATTACATGTAGACTCTGTTTTTGGATCTTAACCTAATTTCTTATAGTACAAAAAAAAAACCTTTCACAACTCCATGAAAAAGTATTTTTAACAAAATCTGTGAAATGATCACCTTAAGTACAACTCAGACCCCTGGGCGGCTGCTTTACAAGACTTTTGGTAGTGAGGGTAGGTGTCCCATATTTGAAAATTAACAACTAATGTCTAGTGAGTTAGTGTTTGTCATGCAAACTGGATGTGGAGAGATTTGGAGCCAAAAGATCCTATAGCCATGATGAAATTGAAACTTATAAACTGTAGTCAACGTCTCTTCTGCACTGACAGGTGGATGAGATGATTCAGTAACTCAGGACACCTGCCTTCCCAGCCTGCAACGTGAGTTTCATCCCCAGGACCTACAAGGTGGAGAGAGAGAACTGGCACCTGCAAGTTGTTCACTGTTTCCCCTCCCCCAACACACATACACACAAGCACATATTAAATATAAATGTGATAATTTTTTTTAGGTTGTATTGACTACAGAAATGTTTAGTATGTGCAGGGTTTTCCTTACCTTCTAGTTTTCAAATTTGCAAACCTACACTCTCACTTTTTAAAAGATTAATTCTTGGGCTGAGGAATGCAGATCAGTAGAAGAACAATTGTCTAGTATGTATAAGGCCCTGGCTTCAGTGCCTAACCCTGGTTTAAAAAAAAAAAATGGTTTAATTCTTTTGTAAACCAGGATATGCATTCTTCTAGAAATTGAGAGGTCTTTAAAAATCTCATTTTAAAAATATTTACTTCATTGTGAAAAACTTTCCAATATTCAAAAATAAATAAAATAATTGTATTTATTTTATTGCCCCCCTCCCGAAATCCCTATGTTCAACAGTATCCCAGGGACTGTGATCTCTTTACTACCCTCCAGAAAAACATTTAGTTTTCCAACAATGGCATCCAATAATGAAATGTTAGCTTTTCATAAATATTAGTATCTCTTTTTAGAGTCTTCAGCTCCAAACTAGGCCAATCCTATACATTTTTCAAGATGCATAGCACAAAATTTGCCTGTTTGGGAAATCTTATTTTTCCAAAGAAAAAACAAGTAAAGAGCTACTAGTAAACAAAGGATGAGCTATGTGTACTCTGTGCTTCCAGATAAACTTCCTAAGTCTCTATAGTCACAAAACATTCAAGTATATAAAAGTTGCGTTTGGGTTTTGTCTTTTTTTTTTTTTTTCTAACTGTATGTTCATTTTCTTTCTCTCACTGTGACAGTCACCATGACCAAAATGATCTTAGGAGAGGGAAGTATTTATTTGGCTTGCACTTGCAAGTCATGGCGCCTCATTGAGAGAAGTCATAGCAGGATCTCAGGAAGGAACTTGAGGCAGAAACCTTAAAGAACACCGCCTGCTGTCTTGCTCACTCGGTCCTGCTTAGCTAGACTCCTTATTCAGTTCAGGACTCCCTGGCTGTGGAATGTTGCTGCCCATAATGGGTTGATCCCTCTTCCGTCAGCTAGCACTCAAGAAAGTCCCCGTGAGCATTCCCTTGTGCCAATCTGATCTGAGCAGTTTTCAGTAAAGGCTTCCTTCTCAGGTGACTCTGGGCTGTTTCAAATTCAACAGTGAAAGCTAACACTATTACTAAGAGGGATTTGGGGGTTTTGGTTTTTGGGTTTTTTTTTTAATCTTTCTAAGGACAATCCCTGAACTTTGGGTTTCTGCATCTTCATTGTGTACACAATTCAAAATATACAATAGACAACAATTTGTGGTATTTTTAATTGGGATATCTGTATTAAATAAGTGGCAATAAAAAGGTAAAGGAGGGTGGCTAGCAACAATGACCCTAGTTTTCCATAATTTTATAAGACTAACAGTGTTATGGAACCATTGATAGTTTATTTGTTGAGGGAAGGAAACAGAAGGTTGGTTTAGTTTAAATGGAATGGTCAAAAATCATGTGACATTTATATATCAGCTTTGCCCTTTCCAAGTCTTTTTAACAGTATTGGTTGAATATAAAATGAAGAAGAAACATGACTTATAAAAGGCCACAGAATACAAAGCAAGCCTAATTTAAATTAATGAATATGACTTTTTCTCCCCTCAAAGTCTTTTTGCCACTTGACCTTGTTACGTCTTTTATAGTGTAATTTTCTTAAATGTCTTTATCCCCATTTTGTATTTGTCTATACACAAAGTGCAAAACAGGGTCTGAGTTATGTCATCTAACACTTTAGTAGTTCCACATTTAAGATGGAATATAGGGCCTGGAGAGGTGGCTCAGAGGTTAAGAGCACTTGCTGCTCCTCAGAGAACCCTGTAGTACAATTTGGGGGAAATTTTATAAGAATATGTTTTCGTTTTAATGCCAGGTGTTTCTGCTTTGAAGCAGCTGACTATGATTTGCCTCGTGCTCTAATAGAGGCGTGGTTTTGCCCGCTGCAGATAGTTCCTACAATTGTGTGATGCTTGGACTTCTGGGGACATTTACAGGGCCCCAAGAAGGGTGTTAGTTGTTTGGTTGTTGTTGGTCTTGGTTTGTTAAGTAGTCATGTACAACGACGAAACAAGAAGAAACTAGATATCTTGACATCAAGGAACTTGATGCCCCTAATCAGCAGCAAATAGTCCCCTCTCCAGCCCCTGACTTTATTCAAGGATCTGGTTCCTTTCCTCTCTGTTCTTCTTTTCTCTCTTATCTAGTATTAGGGAGTTGAAAGGGTGGAAAAAAGAACCCACAACATAGCCAAAAGCATGCTACAGAACCCAGGTCTGTTTCCTTGTTCCCAAGAAAGTTGGCTCATAGCCATCTGTAACTCCAGTTCCAGAAGTTCTGATGTCCCTTCTGACCTACATGTATTCTATTTTCCCTCCCTTGAAAGGCTCTTCCCACTGGCCCTTAGTAATTTCCTGACCTCTCTGGGTATTCCAAAAGAAAAAGAAAAAAAGAAAAAAGAAAAGAAAACATAGATAACTAAAGATTCAAAGTTAATCTCCACAAATGAGGGAAAATGTGACATTTGTCTTCCTGAGTCTGGATCATCACACTCACGATGATTGTTTTTAGCTCCATTCATTTCATAATTTCATTTTTTCTTAATAGCTGAGTAATATTCCAATGTGTAAACATACCACATTTTCATGGTCCATTCATCAGTTGACAGTCAGCTAAACTATCCCCATTTCCTGGACACTGTGAGTAGAGCTCCAATAGATGAGCTCCAATAGGTATCTCTACATTAGCATATAGAATCTTTAGAGCATATGCCCAAGAGTGAAATCATTGGATCATATGGCAGATCTAGTTTTAGATTTTTGATGCTCCTCCACACTAATTTCCATAGTGGCTGAACCAGTTTGTGCTCCCACCAACAGTGAATAAATGCTCCCCTTTCCCCCCATCAGTACTAGTATTTGTAGTTGTTTAGTTTCTATGTTTTTAATGGGTTTTTGTTTTTATTTTATTTTAATTAATTAATTAATTAATTAATTTTTTTCCGTAGCCATTCTGACTGCTGTAAGATGAAATCTAAAAGTAAATTTATTTTGCAATTTCCTGATGGCTAAAGGTGTTGGACTTTTTTAAAAGTTTTTTCAGCTATTTCTATTTCATTTTTGAGAACTCTTTATTTAGTTCCATGTCCCACTTTTTAGGTGGAGAGCTTGCTATCTTGATATCTATTTTTTTCTTCTTTATATATTCCAGATACGAGCTCTCTGTCAGATGTGTAGCTAGTGAACATTTCCTTATTTTATAGGTTTCCTCCTCACTCTAATTAGAGTGTCCTTTGTTGTCCAAGAACCATTTGGCTTCATGAGATTCCATTTATTATTTGTTGGGTTATTAATTAATTAATTCCATTTATTAATGCCTGTGTTAAGAGGGTCTGTGGGAAACGTCCTTTCCTGTGTCAGTGAGTTCAAGTGTATTTTCTACTTTCTCCTTTGTCAAATTCAGGATATCTGGACTTACGTTAAAGTCCTTGATCCATTCAGACTTGAGTTTTTTGTTCAGGGTCAGAGATAAGTATTAAGTTTCATTCTTCTACAAATACCTATACAGGCTGACAAGCACCATTTGTTGAAGATGCTGTCTTTGATTGAAATGTTAACATAGGTCTTGAGCTTATATTTTGCCAGTACCATGCTGTTTTCATTACTATCTGTCTATAGTATATCTTGAACTCTGCAATGATGCGAGCTCCAGCATTTTCTTTTTGTTGTCAGGGTTGTTTTAGCTATCTTGAATGTTAATACGCATAAAATAAAAATATATAAATCTTTTAAAAATATTGCAGTATAGAGGAGGGAAAGATCTTTGAGGATTGTCTGGTTCAAATCCCCCTTCAAAGATGTCAAATAATTTGAAATCACTTATCCTAACCCATATTCTCTTTTTAAAATTTTAATCAACACTGAAATCCTTCTGCTATGCTTGGTTAAAGGGTAGGTGAGCAGAATCATCAAGAATAGTTTACCACAAAGCAATCAACACGATGTCTGCAAGAGACCTGACATTTGTTGATTTCACTGGAGTTGTGTCAAGGGATAACCAAACACAATTAAGAAATCTGGAGAGAAAGCTGATATTCCAGCTTTCAAAATAGTTTCAACAAGACTATCAGAGACTATTTAAACAATTCCCATTATAATTTATCTTGGAGAGTTCATTATCTATTTGATATAAGGAGTATTTACCTTGTATTCTGCCAGACTTTCCTTATGTTATGGACTAACTGTATGTTCTCAAACTGTGAGGCAAAATAAACCAGGGATTGGATAGAGAAGGAAGACGAAGAAGGGGAGGAAGAATGAGAAGGAAGAAGAGGAGGAAGAGGAGGAGGAGAAAGAGTGAGCTTAGAGAGAAACGAGGAAAGATCTGAAGAATTAAAATAACATAGACAGGAGTCGTGTCAGTGGACTTGGGGGATTTAACCACACTTAGCATTACTTTCTTCCAAGTAATATAAGAATAGAGATATTTACCTAATGCATAAGGCAATCATGAGGACTGAATTAGATAATACTATTCATACTAAAAAGCTAACACTGTGTATGTTTAATAAATGCCATCTTTATCTTCACAAGCCCCCATGATGAAGGTACTACTATCATGTCCTTGTCTTAAAAATCAGCAAAGTGCCGGGGGTGGTGGCACACGCCTTTAATCCCAGCTCCCAGCACTCGGGAGGCAGAGGCAGGCGGATTTTTGAGTTGGAGGCCAGCCTGGTCTACAAACTGAGTTCCAGGACAGCCAGAGCTATACAGAGAAACCCTGTCTTGAAAATCCAAAAAAAAAAAAAAAAAATCAGCAAAGTGAGGTATAGAATGGTAAAGTAGTGTGTCCTGTGTCAAACTAGTAACTTAAAAATCTGAGAAATGAATCTTGCAAGGAGAGCCAGCCCCAGAGTCCCTACTTAGCCAATAAATCTATTGACTCCTGTGTTATTAGTATGCCCAAATCTTTTTCAATGTGCAGAACTAGATACATAACAAGAGTTTAATAAATGCTAGCTCTTACTCTTTTATGCTTTCTTATCTGAAGAAGAGTCACCCATTGAGTGAAGACCTATGTCATATTGCATTGACCTGATACAGTGTTTCATTTTATCTTAGCCTGGAACAAGCAGTCTATCCTTTCACATCTTTCATGACATGACAGATTGGGTTAGTATTTCGTGGGGGTTTTGGTATTTTCATATTGTTTGTTAATTTGTGTTCAAATGGGTGAACACGTGTGCAAATACTTGTGTATACATGCTTATGGAAGCCAGAAGTCAATCTTAATGCCATCCATCAGGAAGTAGTCATCTTGTTTTTTGAAATAGAGTTTCTCATTGGCCCATAATTTGCCTAGTAGGCTGGGCTAGCTGGCCTGAGAGCCTCAGGGATTGTCCTGACTCTGCCTCCCTAGTGCTGGGATTATAAATGCACCACCATATGTGGGTTCTGGATTGGGAGATTATACTCATTTTCCACAGCTTGCATAGCAAGTGCCTTCCCAGCAGAGCTAACTCCCCATCCAGTTTTGTTGGACTTTTTGTTTGTTTGTTTGTTTGTTTTTTGAGACAGGGTTTCTCTGTGTACCCCTGGCTGTCCTGGAACTCACTTTGTAGACCAGACTGGCCTCGAACTCAGAAACACGCCTGCCTCTGCTTCCCAAGTGCTGGAATTAAAGGCGTGTGCCACCACGCCCGGCTGGTTGGACTTCTGATACAGGGTCTCACCGCTGATAATTTTCTAGAACCCCAAAAAAGTATTTTCAAAAGAAAAATATTTCTCAGCTTGAACTTCACTAATTGCTTCTTTGTTATTAAAGGTAAAATTTTTGGAAAAACTACTACTTATGTATTGTACCCATTAAGCATTTCTTAAAGCTTGAACTAAGGATTCCTAACTGTTGACATCCTGTTATGTTTCAAAGGGTGTTTGTTATTTCTAAAAGAAGACCAAGAAAGAATATCATTTGCTTAGAATACTTAAATAGTACCAATGAGCTGACTCAGAGGGTAAAAGTGCTAACCATACATACCTGACAGCTTGAGTTTGATCTCCTGAACCTATAATGTAAAGAAAGAATCAACTCCTGAAACACACACACACACACACACACAGAGAGAGAGAGAGAGAGAGAGAGAGAGAGAGAGAGAGAGAGAGAGAGAGAG
>NC_034599.1:77350714-77352538 GCF_900095145.1 Mus pahari
GAGAGAGAGAGAGAGAGAGAGAGAGAGAGAGAGAGAGAGAGAGAGAGAGAGAGAGATCATACTACACATACAGGTACAAAATAATAATACATTAAATCATTTTAAATGATTTAAAAATGTGTCAAGTAAGCTAACAATCCATAAGAGTAAGCTCTGTTGGAATGAGGGAATGATTACAAACTCCTCTTTTGCAGGAAGTGTTATAGGGGAAAGTAGAGTTTTCTACAACTATCTTTTCACGTTATTATTCTCATAAACAAGAGTGCTGACTTTGCTATACAAACTTGATAAAAAATGGTATTTTCTAATATCCTTCTCATCACAGAATCAAATCCTAGTCTGCTAGGTGTTTTAACATTGATTCTAAGTATATTTTTGGAATGTAGTTGAAGACATAATGTTTGAGAGAGGAGGAGGATTTATAGTCAACAATATTCAGTCCCAAATAACCTATATTCCTGGTGACCTTGAGTACATAGTCCTTGAGTGTAAAATCCCCCAATCTCAGGTAGATTTGAAGCACGCAAACTATACAGAGCATCATCAACTTTCAGAATTTTCAAATGCATTTATCTATACTGATGTGTGTGGACAACGTGGTAAACAATAATATAATAATGGATTTTTGGATACAGAAATAGTATAGCCCTCAACATGCCAAGCCATAGATGCAAAAAAATCAAACTGTAATCTGTTAGGTGTTCTGACACAGATTCTAACTGCACGTTTAGAATACAGGTAAAGACAGGATCTTCTAGAGAAGAGGTTTCATAATCAACAGCACTATCACAAGCTAGATTTCTGCCCAGCCACTTTTCTGTATTTTTAGTCCTTTAGGTTATTGGTTTTCTACATCTATAAAGTAGAAAAGATAACACCTATCTTCCATGTTATGACTATTTGTAGATTCTTATAAAGTTTCAGTTTATGGACTGGAGAGATAGCTCAGGGCTTTAGAGAGCATACTACTTCTTTAGAGGACTGGAGTTCAGGTTTCATCACCCATGTTTATCAGCTTAGTACCTGTTACAGCTGCCTGTAACTCCAGCTTCAGGGTGTGAATGTCTTCTTCTGGTCTCTGTGGGCACCTACACTTAGGGGAATGCGCGCGCACACACACACACACACACACACACACACACATACACACACACTCACACACACACAAACACTTAAAATAAAAATAAGTTCTTTTGAAGTTTCAGTTTCAAGTATTTATTGTTGTAATTACTAACAAGAGAAAAAAGTCTTATTTGATTCAAGAAGAGAATGGTACATTTGCTTGATCATGTTTACTCTTTACTAAATTTTCTTCCAGGTAAAAAATTTGAAATCAAACATTCCTCCAAGTTTGTTTTTCTTTTTTGAAAGCAAGTTCCTAGCCATGAATTAAGTAAGACAATAAATCCTTCTTTCTTTAAACTAAACTGTGTTTGGTTCTGCAGCCTATAAGCAAAAAGTCTAAAGTAATGACATCATTTAAGAGAAGATTAGATATGCCAATATATAGCTTATAACTATATATTGTTGTGTACTATTTCATTGTATGACTGTCATATAGCGAAATTTTGCATTATGCTTTAAAGAACCATTTTAGTTGGTGGCTGCTAGGAATAAGATGACTATTGTTTTTTGTTTCTTTTTTTTTATTTTTATTTTAAATTTTTTATTATTATTATTTTCTTTATTTACATTTCAAATGCTATCCCGAAAGTTCCCTATTACCCCCCACCCACCCCTGCTCCCCTACCCACCCACTCCCACTACTTGGCCCAGGCCTTTCCTTGTGCTGGGTCATATAAAGTTTGCAAGACCAAGAGGCCT
>NC_034599.1:77353505-77355408 GCF_900095145.1 Mus pahari
TCCTTGTGTTGATTCTTCCCCTTTATTATCCTTTGAAGGGCTGGATTCGTGGATAGATATTGTGTGAATTTGATTTTGTCATGGAATACTTTGGTTTCTCCATCTATGGTAATTGAGAGTTTTGGTGGGTATAGTAGCCTGGGCTGGCATTTGTGTTCTCTTAGGATCTGTATAAGATGACTATTGTACATGACCATTATCATATGACTATTTACTATGTGTAAGTCTTTTGAGTCTATGTGTCAAAACAGAATTGATGAATTACAGGTTGAATATATTTTTGACATTTGTAGAGAATCCAAAGTATTTTAATATTTTTTTAATTAAGCATTTACCCTGTTATCAGTTCCCAATTATTTTACATCCTTATTGAAAATATTTCATTATAGTAATACCTTTGGATATTGTCTTAGTTAGGGTTACTATTGCTGTGATGAACCACCATGACCAAAAGCAACTTGGGGAGGAAAGAATTTGTGGGAAGCAGGTGTGGCCAAGCCCCGTGATCCCTATTTACCAAGAACCTGAACCTGTGCACTTGTAAGATTCTGTGCTGACTGCCTGATGAGTCACTGGCCTATCACCATGCGCCCTGCCTGCATGCACGGCTCGCGTTCAGAGCGTGCTGAACGCTGATTGGATCCAAGAGAGTGGGGAAGGATAAGAGGCATAGGACTGATAAAAAACAAAAACAGCATGAGCCCGAGATAAAGACGAGAGTGTTTGGAGAACCCTTCCTTGGTGTTCGTGTCGTTTTTTTCCCTGTCTCTGCTGGTCGGAGTGTGTGGTTGCAGCATCTGGTGGCCTGTATGGGAAAGAAAAGAAGAAAAGTCCAAGAAAGAAGCAGAAAAGAAAGCAAAAGCAGAAGCCAGGCAGAAGGAACAGGAAGCCAAAGAAAAGCAAAGACAAGCTGAATTAGAAGCTGTTCGGTTGCATAAGGAGAAAGAAGAGGAAGAAGTTAGAAAAAGAAAAGGCAGAAACTTCGGAACTCATGCAAGAGCTGGAATGAGAAAAAGGAGCTACGGGGGAGTTCTGTGGTAAGTAAGAATTAATCTAGCACCAGGAAGAGACTCCCTGGTAGAGGGACGAATTTAGGCTCCTGGTAGAGGGACAAAGTTAGGCTTCCAGTAGAGGGACAAAGTTAGGCTCCCAGTGTAGGGATGGAGTTAGGAAAGTCTAGCTTCCAAAAGGGATGGAAAACCTCAGCTATGATATGAAACTATAGGATCTGCTGCTTCAAAAGTGAAAGTAAAAACCGCATTAGTGCGGCTTCTCAAATGAAGCGGAGTTAAATTAAAAAAATGAAACTCTAGACAAATTCTTGGAAACAATAATTAAAGAGGCACCCTGGTTTCTAGAAGAGGGCTATGTGAACCTCCGATATTGGGAACGACTAGGTCGAGACTTGCAGGTAGCGGATTTGACTACCCTATTACTGTTGGGCACGCTATCCATTTGCAATTTAGCCAAATTTTTCCTGACAGATGAGTGGAAAGTATACTGCTGAGATAGAAAAAGGGGTAGAAGCATTAGAGGAAGTAAAGGAGGTTATGTCTCAACATAGTGATCAGCAGAAAAGAAAGGAGGCTAAAAGACAGGAGAGTATTGATGAGAGTACAGAGGAATCTTCAGATAGTGGAGATGAAGTAGCTAGCATAATATCTAAGTTGAGCTTTAAGCGAGGAAGACCACCTGAGCCCTCAGCACCTCCCTTACCCTCACCTCCTTCTTATACAGGGGACGAGGGGAGTAAGGGGAAACACAGTCGACATGCTTCGGTGTGGCAAAATCTGCCTCATGAGGTTGGAGATCTGTTCCCTTCTCAATCTGCACAAGCGATAGAATTACATGCTGTCCTACAAGTGTTCCTAGAAATTGAAGAGGCCTTTAATTTGATTTCAGA
>NC_034599.1:77355828-77383909 GCF_900095145.1 Mus pahari
TTACCCATATTTCTGAATTTGGATCTTTAAAGTATGTCCATGTATCAGTGGATACCTGCTCAGGTGTCATTTTTGCCACTGCTCATGCAGGGGAAAAGTTGCAGCACGTTATTGCTCATTGCCTTCATGCCTTTGCTGCATGGGGTATGCCCAGACAAATTAAAACAGATAATGGACCTGCCTATACATTGCAAAAATTTTTACACTTTTGTCAAGCTTTGGGAATACATTTGGTTCACGGCCTGTCCTATAATCCCCAGGGCCAAGGCATTGTGGAAAGAGCAAATGCAACTTTAAAATATGCTTTAATTAAACAAAAAGGGGGAATGGGAGTACAATTTNAGTCCCCCAAAGATAAATTAAATCTTATTCTTTTTATTCTTAATTTTTTAAATTTGGATTTTGATAGTCTCTGTGCTGCGGATCGTCATTGCTCTCCACATGTTGCTAAGTCCGTGTCTGTCCTATGGAAGGATGTCCTTACTGGACAATGTAAAGGCCCTGATCAGGTTTTGGTATGGACACGGGGAGCAGTGTGCATCTTTCCACAGGATCAAGAANATCCCCTTTGGGTGCCAGAATGTTTGACACGACCATGGAGAGAGAAATCTACCGATAAGTATGATGATGGCTCAGGAGAAAGAGTTATGGGGGTTAGTGAAGGCCCTTCCCCTACCAGTTCCCCTGAGTGTTGATGCTGGTGTTTATCCCAGATTCTGTGCAATGCCTTGTTTAATGTATCCTTGAAGGGGAGTCTGTGCTTTTCTGTGGAAAAATAATTGTAACTTACTTCTATATGTATGGTAACTCCCTTTTTCGTTTTAGTTAATAATAGGACTAGTTCTTTTGAATTAGAATGCTCCAATATCACATGCTTTTTTTCTCAATGCTGGAATGCTACTAGACCCCCCCCCCCGGCAATAGACACCAGAATACCCACAGCCATACCCTTGCCTCTGGAGGTGCAGGAAGGTCAGTTGTCAGTGCTCCTAAGAAATAGAAGAGATTTTGGAATTACAGCCACCATTGTTACAGCAATGATTGGAGATGTTGTGGTGGATGGTATGCATGCACAGGTGGGTGCAGGCCGACCAATGACTGCTAACTCAAGCTATGGTGGCTATAGAGTCAGATAGTTTGACCCATGTTTGGCTCATTATGATGGATCATTAATCCATGATGGGTAAGACTCTCACATGTGCATACCAACCTAAGACAGGTTGGTGAAAATGAGTTCACCACACCAATGATGGGTAAGGATGTAACATGGTTGAGGGCAACCTAAGACAGATGCGATCCCAGAGCCAAGTTAATTAAACAAAAAGGGGGATATGTGGGAAGCAGATGTAGCCAAGCCCCGTGATCCCTGTTTACCAAGAACCTGAGCCTGTGCACTTGTAAGATCCTGTGCTGCCCACCTGATGAGTCACCGGCCTATCACTGCGCGCCCTGCCTGCATGCACGGCTTGCGTTCAGAGCGTGCTGAATGCTGATTGGATACAGGAGAGGGGGGAGGGATAAGAGGCAGAGGACTGTTAAAAAACAAAAACAGGATGAGCCCAAGATAAAGACGAGAGTGGTTGGAGAAACCTTCCTTGGCGTTTGTGTCAGTTTTTCCCATCTCTGCCGGTCAGAGTGTGGGGTTGCAGCAAGAATTTATTTGGCTTACACTTCCACATCAATGTTCATCATTGAAGGAAGTCAGGACAAAATTCAAGCAGGGCAGGAACCTGGAGGCAGGACCTGATACAGAGGCCATGCAGGTGTGCTATTTACTGGCTTATTTTCTTCTAGAGCCCAGGACCACAGCCTAGGGGCACTACCCACAGTAGGCTGGGTGTTCCCCCATTAATCACTAATTAAGACAATGTTCCACATGCTTGTCCCATCTTTGGAGGCATTTTCTCATTCTAGGTTCTCTCCTCCCAGATGACTATAGCTTGTTTCAGGTTGACATAAAACTAGCCAGCACAGACAGGTAGTGGATTCTCATTATAGTTCTAATTTGTGTTTCCCTGGTGAGACATTTCAAGAATCAGTTCTGAATATATGAGAAACAATGTGGATAGTCATAAAAATATTGAAGAAGCAGGTAAAACTGAAAAGACTTATAGTACCATATTTAAGATTGTCCTAGGTCAGTTTGCATGCCTTTAATCCCAGCACTTGGGAGTCAGAGGCAGTAGGATCTCTGTGACTACACAGAGAAACCAGTCTTGAAAAAAAAACAAACCAACAACAACAAGGACAAAAAGACTGCCCTAAAGCTACTGTCATGAGCACAGTGTAGAACAAAGTCCAGATGGTACACCTAATGTGTATTCTCCTGATTTTTGTCAGTCATGTTAACCAGTCATGTTAAGCAGTAGAAAAGTGTTCTCCACAATAAATAGTTCAGATGCTGTTGGGTTTTTAAATTAAATTTATTTCAATAGAATTATATAAATTGTAACAATAAGCAATAAAACTTCTTTTAAAAATCTAATGATATTTTCATGATTATGAAATAGTAAGAAAATAAGAAAACAACAATGTAGATGTAGTGATAAATTGTTAATTTGCTCTGTACTTCCTGGCAGGTGTGCATGCCTCCTCTACACCCACCCAGATGGGGCCACTTCCCTGACTCTTACAAGGCTGGATGCTTTCTCTCCTGCTCTCTCAAGTCTGATCTCTCTGCTTCCCAATCATGGAAATTCTGCCTCTGCCTCTGCCTCTGCCTCTGCCTCTGCCTCTGCCTCTCCCTCTCCCTCTCCCCCTCTGATCCCCTTCTCCTCCTCCCCCTCCCCTCCTTCCCTCTCCCCCTCCCCTCCCCCCTCCCCCTGGACATCATAGTGAATTTCTAGACTCTGTTAATTGAGAATTAAGATGGGAAGACCCATTCTACATGTAAGTGGCACCTCCCTTTGGCTAGAGTCTTAATGGCATACAAATGAGAAAGGAAACTAGCATGGCATTCATCTCTTTCTGCTTCATCACTATGAATGCAATTTGACCACTTTCCTTTACCACCGGAATGGATTGAACACGGATGTTACGTTTTAACCTCTTTAAACAATAGCAATTCCTTTTTCCCCAACATAATATTGTTATTGATTCTTTGGGAATTTCATACCATGCACCCCGATCATACTTCTCAGTCCTTCCATGTCTACTCTTCAACCCTTGTGACCTCCCCAAATGAAAATAAAAATAAAAAATAGGGAAAAAATGAATCCAATTTGTGTTGTCTATATACTTATTGGAGCATGGTCAAACTCCCAGTGATCTGCCTCTTAAATAGAACTGAGTCCTTCCCCTCCCACACCCCCACCAGAAGTCATAAATTATGAAGAGCTACACTTCAGCATCCTTATCACACTTTTTAAGGGTTCTTTTCTGTAGCTTCCTGTTTAGACTATTCATTTGGAGGGGGGGTTGGTATGGGAGTGGGGGTTGTCACATAAACTTTCCATGTTCCTCTTCCTCAACTGTGAGTCTACAGTCATTATTATCATTGCAAAAGTAGCTTCCTTGCACTTTACAGTCAGTGCAAGCATGGATCATAGGCTAACTCATGGTTTCAGATGACAGCACAGAGTATGAACATGGCCCCTAACTACAGTAGGACCACAGACTCAGACCAGGCTGGAAGTAGCCCAGACCATGATATCAACATGGTCTCAGGTGGGTGCATATCATATCAACACTCATATCAACACGGACAGCCGAGGTTATAAACATAGCTTCACTATGCAGCAAAAACTACATATATCCGTATGGCCCTTGAAGGCAACATGGGCCATGGACATAAACCCAGCCCCTAGCCACATCATGACTACGGACCCATTCATAGCCTCAGTGCCAACAGGGAGCATGGGCATCAACATGACCTCAGGTGTGAATTGCAGCCCTCATTCACACCTATGACAGTTGCATATTCACAGTACAATTACCCTTTTACCCTCAGTGTTTTTTTTTTCCATCTTTTCATCATAGTGGCATTGGAATCTGCAGTGTGTCAGACAGCATTTTTTTTTGTTTTGTTTTTGTTTTTTGTTTTTTGTTTTTGTTTTTGGCTTTTTTTTCCTGAAATAGCTTTATGTACATACTACATTCACTGCAATAATTCAAGGTCCCTGGGTGCCAACACATCATGATGACTGGAATCCTGCTGAGACTTATCTTGGATATTCTGCTGTTGCCCAGCGTCAAGGTGATCCTGTGGATGGATGGAGAACCCGAGAGCAGCTCCTGTGCAATCTCCCCTTCTGGTTTTTGCTCTTGCTGTCAGCTATTCCAAGGCTCAAAGGGCTCCATCTTTGTGCTTGTAGTCTATAGGTAGCACCACTGCTCTGTTCTCCTTGTCTTCCGTCAGGGAAAGCTGAGTGGCTGCATCTGCCAGCAGGCACAGGACCATTTCCACTTAACAATGGCCTCTGTTTCTGCAGGATCAACTCCTCAGTATGCTCCATCAGCTTGTAGATGTGGTAGATATTCTGTTGGTATGACTTAAAGTGCTGGATCTAGGCCAGGATGGTAGCTGAGTTGGTCATCTTGTGAGTGGCTTCTGTCTTCTTCTTCTTCTTCTTCTTCTTCTTCTTCTTCTTCTTCTTCTTCTTCTTCTTCTTCTTCTTCTTCTTCTTCTTCTTCTTCCTCTTCTTCCTCTTNTTCTTCTTCTTCTTCTTCTTCTTCTTCTTCTTCTTCTTCTTCTTCTTCTTCTTCTTCTTCTTCTTCTTCTTCTTCTTCCTCTTCTTCCTCTTCTTTTCTTCTTCTTCTTCTCCTCCTCCTCCTCCCTCTCCTTCCCTCATTCCCTCCCTCCCTCTCTCTCTCCCTCTCTTTCTTTCTTTCCTTCTTTCTTTCTATTTTTGTACTTGATTTGTTTTACCAGGAATGGCTGCAAATTTTGTTCTGGTTTTTTATCTTCTTGTTTGTTTGGTTGGTTGGTTGGTTGATGGTTGGCTTTGTTTTATTTATTTATTTATTTTGCTTTTGTACTTTGTGAGAGAATTGCTTGGGTTTCACTTTCATTCTGTTAGTATGGTAAGTAACATTGATGGAGTTTAGAAAGTTAAACTAACCTTGCATTCTTGAGAAAAGCTTCACTTGAGATATACCCTTTGATCTGAACTGCTATAAGTTTTAGTTTTGAAAATTTCAATCTATGCTCATAAAAATTAATGTTCCATATTTGTTTTTCTGTGCAGCTTTGGACTGGTTGTTACATCTCAGTGAAACTAGGATCTCAGAAAGAGTTGGGAACTGTGTGCTTCTTTTTAATTGTCTGACTAAATGATGATTGTTTTTTTATCTTCTTTGAATGTTTGGGCAGAGTTCACCTACACAGCCATCTAGACTCTATTTTCTCTATGCAAAAATGTAATAAAAAATTTAGTCTATTTAACAGATATATGAAATTTAAACAATTACTTTTTTGCCTAAAAGAGTTTTATATTTATATGTAGACAGCCTGTTTTTATACAGTTCCATGCCCTGCAGACTTTAGCACGTCCCCTGGGTCCCCCACTAGCCTTTACTCAAGGAGACACCAGTGTCCATTTGGATTCCTCTGCTCAGTGACACAGTCTGGAAATAGCTTCTGGGCCACAACTTAACACAATGTTGCTGTTCATCTCATTTGTAATTGGTCTTGTAAGTCATGGTCGTTCATTGCCTGCTGTCTTTCTGCTTTCTTCTTTTTTCTTTTGAGATAGTGTCTCACTCACTATGTAGCCCAGGCAGGCTAGCCTCTGCCCTGGTTCTCCCGAGTGTTGCAATTGCAGACATAAGCTACCAAGTCCAACCTGATATCCAGTTTCTTGAAAAGCAATGCTTTACACATTTTATTTATTTCAGACAGCAGAGAGAATTCAGTTTCTGCAATTTCACCTTGGCTGGAAGCCCAAGTCCATTCTTCAACTTTCAATACATTTATCTTACCCAAATCTAAACAACTTATCTCTCTTACACTATAGTTAAATTTTTCTTAGTAATACTTCAAATTTTGACACATTAAAAAGAAAGTACCTTTTCTCCAGGAAGGGTAGAAGCACACTTTCTACTGTTTTATTTAGTTCAGTGCTTGGCTCATAATTTTTACTGACTAGCTTCATAAAAGGTCTTCATGAATGTGAACTATTGGGATCGATTTGACAGAAAGAGTTTGTGTGATGAATGCATTCCCTAATTGTTAAAAAATAATCCAAGCAAAAGACCTAACTGCTGCACCCAATTCTTCTTCACTACCACACCACTCTTGGCAGAAAACTTGGAAACCAGCCAAATATTCTCTTTTGTGTCTATTTTTCCCGCCACAATGAGTTGGAATGTCATAAAGACATTTTTCTAACTATTCAAAAAAAGGAAAAGTAGAAATTCTTAATGTGAACTTGTATAAAGTATGTGTTTATCTATTAACCTTGTAAATTTAGGAACTAAAGCTTGAACACGAGACAACTTTGAGGCTATCAGTGAGTCTCATTACTGTCTCATTTTTTAGGCTGGCAAAGTTCTTCTCTTCTGACCTATCTTCCTGTAAGCATCATTTCTACTGGCTAGTAAGGTATTACATTATGGGAGTTGGATAGACTTCAATGGCAGGAAAAGCCTGAGCTCACAGCAAGTTCATTGCACACAGAATGCTGCAAAACAGCTTCTTTAAAAAAGTAAAAATAATAACCTCTGAGTGATTGTGTGTGTGTGTGTGTGTGTGTGTGTGTGTATTTGTGTGTGTATGTATGTGTGTGTGTGTGTGCGCGCGTGTGCTTGCATTTATGTGGGCATGGGCATATGTGTGTATACTTATGTATGTGTGTGCACATGTATGTATGTGCTCTTGTGTGTGTACTGCACTTATGGGTATGGACATGAGTATATTTTCACATATGTGTGCACACATGTGTATAAATTCTGGTGGGTGTGAGCACATGCACATGCTCAGGCATGTATACTCATGCAGGGCTACAGAGTAGAAAGGGAAAATCCTCATCTCATCGGCCAGGAGGCAAAAGAGAAGAAAGAGAGATCAAAGTATCATTACCAATTCACCAACACACTCCCAATGACCAAAGGAATGTGTACCAAACCCACTTCATAAATATCTACAATTTCCAAATGCCATTGTCTTTGGAGTCGAGCCATTAACACAGGAGTCTTTGGAGAACTTTCAAGACCTCAAGCTATAGAAACACTCAAAGAGGGTTTTGTGTTCTTAAAGTGCTAGCGTCCTCCATGGAATTGCTTTTCAGGGTAGAGAAACAGAGCAACCAGACAATTGTTAGTGTTGAAGAGTGGCATTCAGGGTATTTTTGGAGTATTTCTTGCCACATTCCCAACTGTAGCTGATGGCATATGACCAGAATAATCAGGTCTTTTCATAACTCCAAAGTATAGTTATCTTGTATTTGGTTTTACTTCTTTCTCAATTAAAAGATAAATAAAAACATATATAGACATATATAACATATTTCTAAGAGACTACCATTAAAAAAAAAAGACAAAATTGTCCATTCACACGTTTAACTTTGAAGGGAAAGCAGCTAGGTGTGGGCTTCCCAGCTGCCTCTGCCAAATCTTGAAGGCAAGTTGATAAGGTTAATTGTGCTTTACAGTGAGACGTGAGTGACTGCTCTCCTCGCAGCAGATGATCCCTTACTATTTCCCTTTCTAGACAAACAGCACCAGGTTTCTGAATGTAGGACAGTCACTCCAATCACTTAAAAATAATCCACTCTGTCTTGATTTTTTTTTGTAAATGGGGTGTTATTATTTATGCCACTTTAAAAAGCAAGGCTTTGAAAAGAGCGTCTGTTCCTGATAGAACCTACGCTGATTTTTCTGAATAGTTCTTACAAAATACTACCTTTTTCAGCATTAAGGAGTGACCTAGGTTCAAGGCACACAGTGTGATGTTTTGCTGTACAGATGGGAAGTGGTTCCTATAAAGAGCCAATCACCTGTCACCTCGTAGTTATTGTATTAATTACTTTTCTCATTGTTGTGGCATAAGATCTGACGAAAGCCAGCTATGGAGGAGTATGCCTATAACTCTGAATGGTGATTCAGGAAACTGAAGCTAGAGTGCCGTGAGTTTGAGACCAAAGTAGTCTTTATCTTATGTACCAGGCAACCCAGTTGTACACAGGACTGGGGGAAAGGGGAGCAAAAAAAAAAGGATAGGAGAAGAAAGGAGAGAGGGGGGGAGGAGGGAAGGGGAGAAGACCACTTTCCTCTCTGGTCCATCTTTTCACAATATCTATGATTCTTGCACGTTCTGTGTCATGGAAGCTTGTGGGCTGACCCTCCCCAGTTCTCGCTGGTGTCCTCTCTTTCTCAGATGTCTCTGCCTCTCGATTCACCTTGCTTTGTTTACTTTAACACTTGTGGGATTATTAAATGTTACACCTCTACTGGAATCATGTTTTCTAGGAAGGTTTTCTGTTTGAACTCTTCTTGTGGCCACTGCACCTTGGTGGCTGTTTCTACCCAACATAGTCCCTTGAGCATGGAAATGAGACCTGAAACTCCCTTGGTTATCTCAAGACTCAGGTCAGGTCAGCATCTAGAGATGGTACCAGCCCTCAGGGAAGAGACACACTTTGGGGGCTGACAAATCCTGGTTCTGATCCTGGTTCTATCACTTGATGATATAGACAATTTCTTTTCTTAGTACTAGCTTGCTGCTAAGTAAAATTGTCTTCTGATTTCATAAATGTGGTTGTAAACTTCTAGGATAAATGAACAAGACAGTCATTATCCCTCTATCCAAGGACAGCAGCCAGGAGAAGCTCCTTAATATCTGCAACCTGAAACAAGATATGGTTACTCATGCCTATATCTGCCACCGCCAGAAGTTGGGAGGCTGAGTCGGGAGAACTGGTTCAAATGCAAGGCTAGCTTGGCATAATGAGTTCAAGGCCTAGTGTCTCATAGTGGAGCCTTATCTCAATAAAACAAAATAAATAAGTGAATTAAAAATGTTTCCTACAGGGGGTTGGGGATTTAGCTCAGTGGTAGAGCACTTGCCTAGCAAGCACAAGGCCCTGGGTTCGGTCCTCAACTCTGAAGAAAGAACAAAAAGACAAAAAAATGTTTCTTACACCTGGGAATCCATGGAGCTACGTGTGTGTGTGTGTGTGTGTGTGTGTGTGTGTGTGTGTGTGGTGGGGGGGGGGAGACGTTATTCTAGAGTTTTCCTTTTTAGCACCATGCTGATGACTGCATCTTCTATCCCAAAGCCATGTAGACTACAAATAGTGATATTTTATTTGGGAGGTTGAGACCCAAAATGCTAGAAGTGATAAAATGCAAGTGCAGTTGGCAAGAGTGGGAAGTGGTAGTAGAGCCAGGCGATGTCTTTTCAAGCTTGCACTGCTTCATGACCAGCCCTGAAAAGGCACAGGGGTGTCACAAAGGTGGCTTCGGAGATATCCCATAGGCTATATGGGGAGAAAGAATGCCTTGTGACAATTTGTGGAAAGAAATCAAGAAGGCAGACTTTCTCTGTCTCCCAATTCCCCCACTAGTTAAGTTTTACACTGTGACTATTAGCTCCTCTCCAAGTCCAGGTTGCTGTGGCCACATAGAATACCAGATAGTATGTCCTGTTGCATGCCATTCAAGTCTGGTGGGTAGAAACCAAAACTCCAGGCATGTGGCTAATACATG
The DNA here is from genome assembly GCF_900095145.1 of Mus pahari. Lineage (NCBI taxonomy): Eukaryota > Metazoa > Chordata > Mammalia > Rodentia > Muridae > Mus > Mus pahari. The sequence continues at coordinate 77,365,474 of NC_034599.1, forward strand.
CCACGGAGCATCTGATGTGGAACATATGACAGGGTCAGTGTAATCCAGCAACACTCTTCTCATCTTCCAATAGACGAATAACATAGTGTTCAAAGACTCTTCCCAAGGTCATATTGCTACTGACTGCTGGTTTCAAGGCGTTAGCATAGTCTGTCTTGGGAAATTGTAGAAGACCAAGGTCAAGAACTTGTCACACAAGCCTGACAGCTGATCCCAGGACCCACGGAAAGCCAAATTAGGTTCTCTAATCTCAGCACTTGCACTGGGAGATGGGAGGGAGAGAGAAAAGTAATAGTAGGGAAGGCAAGCCTGGGGTACAGAGACAGACAGAAACAAAAAGGGCCTTGCCTCAACATGGTAGAAGGAGAGAACTAACTCCTGAAGGGTGTCCTCTGACGCCATGCACATGTCATACACAGAACTCGCCCCTCCAAAAAAAATTAAAATATTGGATTTCATGAGGCATGAAAAACAGATTCACTAAACATTTTTCCAGCTGCAGAATGACACGAGTAAAGAACTTTTAAATAAAGCCTTCTATCTCTGGGCTCTCTGACAAAGTGGCGGAAGTGGGTGATTACAGAGGGGTGCTGGCATTGGAGAGAGTATCCCAGAGTCTGGGGGAATCCAGTCTGATGGGATCTAGCGCTTCACTTGGCTTTCTACACTGCATACCAACCATCCTGTCTCCATTTAAGCTGTACTTACCAAGGAATGGAATGAAGCAGGCATCACAGATACGGTTTAGAAAAGCCAGAGGGCAAAAAAGATCCTCAAGGGCCAGGAGCAAGAGGACCAATGGATTATGTCTCTCCCAAGATGACCTGAGGTTCAAGGAATCTGGGCTATCCATGTGAAGAGAAACAGACTGTCATTCCCCTCTCCCCACATTCTGTATGAGTGCTTCAGCAGACAATAAATTGGCCCAAATACCCACGTGTATGCCACTGCTTGTGAATGATAGAGTTGCATTTAAGACAGGCCTTGACTTCTCATAATGAGTGGCAAAATATTCTACTGGCTCATCTCCACCGTGGGTCAGCTGCATCTTGGGGCCGTGGAGGTCCAGACCTGCCTCAGTCTGGGTGCGAGGCTGCCCTCAGTGATGCTGTCTCAGGTAGGTGTCCCAACACCATTATGCTCCCCTTTGTAAAATTTACTGAACTCTATATTCACATGTTTATTTGTGGAAAGGACATCTTTTGATGTGATTTCTTTAATTTTTAATTTTAGTTTTAATTTTTTTGGTATTTGGCAAAGATTCTTCAGTGAGAAGAATAGTACAAGTTAAGGCATACTTTTAAGGTATTTCTCATCATGCTGAAAAGATGCTCAAAAGTTTAGAGCACTTGTTGTTCTTACAGTTCTTACAGAGGACCTGGGTTCAATTCCCAGCAACAACATGGTAGCTCACAACCATCTGTGACTCTAGTCCCAGGGGATCCAACACCCCGTCTCTGACCTCGGTGGGGACCAGGCATGCATGTGGCATAAAGACACACACCATACACATGTACAAAATATCTATAAATGTAAAAATAAAATATTTAAAAATGTATCTTATCATCTACTCATGATCTTAGTTTTACATGCATATTTCAGATTCAAATTATACTTAGTTCTTACTTGACAGTTTCTCATTTGAAATCTTAAATGCAAGAATTAAATTGTGTGTGTGTGTGTGTGTGTGTGTGTGTATGCAGTTCTTTGACACAGCAGAAAAATTAACCTGCCAAAGTACCATTACATTGTACCATTTTTGCTACATTATTGCTATACATGGGCGCACAGGACATGCCATTTGTGTGATCCAATAAATAAAACCAGACTTTGGGTTTGTACTACCAACCCCCAATCCCAGTTTTTTTTACTGATAAAAGATAATCACGTATTTTCTAAACTTAGTAATCCTTAACCTTGCCTGTTATAACCACTGGATGAGGTAGTTTTCCCTTGAAACTCTCTGTGTCATTTCAACATAAGATGTCAAGGCAAGAAAAGAAGAAAAAAAAAAAAATAGCAGCAGCAGTTATAGTCTCAAAAGTAGTTTGTGATTATATGAACTGCTATCAGTATATTTTATTTATTTATGTATATTACATTAGTGACAGAGACAATATGGCTTGGTCATGCTGGCATGTGGCTTTCCTTGAACAGTGGTAGGCAGTTAGTGGCACAGGCAGCAAAAACAAGTTGTAGGTCTTAGCATGATGTAAGTACTATTTTAAGATCCATCTCTGAAACCTAAGCAGATCAAAGGAATTGAAACCGATCCGTTGGTATCAAACTACAATTTCCATGCTGCTTCTCGCTAGAGCACTGATAAACAAAAGTATTCGATTACTTTTTAAAAATTAAGTGTATTTACATAATAAAAATTTGCTTTACAAAAGGTCACATTAACATTGACATATTATGAAACAATTATTCACAAAAACAAAATATAAAAGATGAAAAGACAAAACCATGTTTGTTTGTTTGCTTTTTACCTAGAACACAAATCTTGGTCAGATAATGGAATCAATTAAATGGAAGATTTTAAAATTAAAACAAACAAACAAACAAACAAAAAACTCAATGCTGTGGCAACACGGTCTAGAAATCAGTGAAACATTCTATTTCAGCTCAGTTGATACTGGAATAAATCATTTATTTATTATTTATTATGGTGCTTACATCCCAGATTTTCCCACTTATAGTACCACAAGGTCTTTCTGGATGATGATAAATAATGCTTTTTTTTTGCCATGAAGGGTATGTCTGTAGATGGTCTGCCTCACACTCGTAGAAAATTCTCATTTTGCCCATATATCTAATATTGGCCTTTCCCTGTATTTCCAGGATTCCTGTAACTAAGTTGTATCTTTCCCTAACTTATAACTTGGCTGTCCAACACTTTCTTCAATCACAAGAGCTAATTTAATCCATCTTTTCCCTGAGTTTGGTAGAATTGGTATCTGTCTATTACCACCTAATCCTTGAAGTTCACACAGGTAAGGTATCTGTCAGCTATACAACAGATCTGAAGAGGTCCAGTGGAAAATCCTAAAGCAGGTGTGCATGGCTGATCTGAAAAAAAAACAAACCAAAAACATGCATTATGGGGTATGGAGAGATGGCTCAGTGTTTAAGGGCATGCTGCTCTTGCTTAGGACCTGAGTTTGGCTACCAGCACCCTAGGTGAGCAAATCACAATTACCTATAACTCTAGTTTCAGGGGAATGCCTCTGACCTGGCGCCTGCATTCATATGACAACCCACAAAGATACATATAATTACAAATAATTAAAGTGCATCTTTTTTTTTTTTTTTTTTAATGTATTATGATGGCTGGAGAGGTGGCTCAGAAGCTGAGAGAAGATGTTGCTCTTGCAGAAGACAAAAGTTCAGTTCTATTCACTCTCATCATTGGCTGGCTCATAATTGCCTCTGTCCTAAGCGCTTGTACTCGCATGCACATGCACACATACCCCACAATTACAAATAATAAAAATTAATCTTTTTTTTTTTTTTTTTTTTGGAGAAAGAAAGGATTTATTTTGTTTTACACATCCAGGAACTATCCATGACTCAGGGAAATTGGAGCAGGAATTAGGCTAGAATCTGGAAGCAGGACCCGAGGTCAGAAAGGAGTGCTGCCTAACTCTCTCCAAATGACTTGCTCAATTTGATCCTTTATAGAGCCCAGGTGCCTGCAGGGCCCTTGAACATCAGTCAAGATTTATGAAAATACAGCTGAGCATGGTGGCCCATGTCTCTAATCCTAATATTGGGAGGCAGGGGTAGGTGAATCTCTGAGTTTAAAGCCAACTTAGTCTACAGAGTGAGTTCCAGGGGGAATTGGGGCTACTGAGAGAAACCCTTTCTCAAAACATAAAATAAAATATAAAATAAAAAATGTAAAATAAAATAAAATGGAGAGAGAGAGAAAAAGGGAAGAAATGCTTTATAGCTGCATCTTATGGAGGCGTTTTCACAATTCAATTCCTTCAGGTAATTCTATGTTGAAATGAAATAAACAACAAACAAGCAAACAAAGCTAGGAATCACAAATGGTTTAATTAAAAAATTAAGAGTTGTCCTTTCACTTTCCTTTTCACAGAAACTTTTAAAGAGCCCTAGTGTGAGTTAGGCTTTGAAGATTTGCTAGAACTCTACCTGAGAACTCTGTGCTGAGTGCTTCTGGCTCAGGGCTTTTGTTGATTGCTGGGTCTGTGTTTATTCAGAGATGATGCACCTAACCCTCAGGAGACTGGAGGCCCCAGGGAGTTTAGAGGTCAGGTGGGGTGGGGGATGGGGACATTCACTGGAGACAGGGGTGTGGAGAGGAGGTGTGGGATGTGGAACAGTTGGAGGGTGGATGGATGGACGGGGAATAAAATATGGAGTGTAAAAAAAAAAATAATTAATTAATTAAACTGCCATATAACAGCCAGTAAGATAGAAAAAATTAAAAACTCTTGACTCTAAAACAAAATTAATCTTTTAAAAAGTGATGTTTTATTAGAATTTTCAAGGATTTTACCTAGTGGGGATTATAGCACTCATAACCAAGACATCAGCAATCAAGACCTATGCACCAATGGCTGCCCAAGTTCAGCACACTGTGCTATGTAACCATATAGATACTATCAGCTATGCTAGAGGTATGTAGTGTTGTTTCAGGTCTTCGACCCTTTCAACCTGCTACCCTTGCTCTAGCACCCAAAAGTGTGACTTAAGGACTCAGAATGATACTCAGAGAAGTTAAGACGGACTATTTTCTCAACTCCGGGTCATCTGTGCTTCACGGTGTGTCTAATGTTGGATTATGTTTTGCAGTGATGGTCACTTATAAACTCATCAGCCCTTTAGAAAAAGCAGGAATCCGTTGTCGCTTTACCCATGTCCAAACCTGTGAATACAAAGAATCTGTTCGGCAGTTATCTAATGTTTAATTCTGAAGTTAAATTGGGATCTCGCTTATGAAATGAAAGCCTTTCTTTAAAGCACTGAATATCTGTCCATCAAAACATCCAGCTGGCTTTTTCGAAAAGCAATTTTTAATTAAAAAAAAAAAAAAGAAGAAGTGTGGCGTTAGTCAGAGAGGATATTCATAGAAGAAAAAAAGAAAAAAGAAACTAAAACACACTGCTATTTCTCAGATGCATAGAAATTCTGTCAGGCCGAAGGGTACTACTGAAGAGGTCAAGGTTTGAGCATGGGTTAGACATGCCACAGGTTACCATGGCGTTACAGCAACAACAGCCTAACACTATTCTGAAATTTTCTTAAATATCACACATACATATTTACTCTTAGGTTACAATTTGCTATTGAGAGAAAAAAGTCTGTAACTATATGGATAAGATAAAATTATTTGCAGTTAAAAAATATCTTCCTTATTTACCTTATTCCTCCTTCCCCACCTTCTGAAGCTACCATCAAATGGATAAGATGTATCAAAATTGCTTTGCAACATGCAATTCAGGGACCTATGCTTTGCTGTGTGCTTCGTTAACTGTGACTGGACTTCTGTTTCTCAAATAAATGTATCTTTTAACAATGTTAGATTAAGTATAGCAAGCTCAACTGAATTGTTTAGTGACTAATATTATTGTTTGTGAAAATTTCCAGTCCACCATTAGTTCATGCACAGTGTTGATTGAAGAGTATATAAGGTTTGCTTCTATATTTATTTTAAAAAAATTTTTTTTTCGAGACAGGGTTTCTCTGTACAGCCCTGGCTGTCCTGGAACTCACTCTGTAGACGAGGCTGGCCTCAAACTCAGAAATCCGCCTGCCTCTGCCTCTCAAGTGAAAAATATTTTTAATTAATAAAAGAAGTCCTCAATGTTTTTGTGAGAGGTTTCCACCAGGATGTATATTAAAAGCAACTAGTGATGTTGAAGAAGCTTCCTTGCCATTTTAGTGGCTCTTTTAAGGTTCTCATAAAAATTAGGGGCAATTGGGATTAAATGAGCTAAAATGTACAAACATTTAAATGACCTGGTTTTGTAAAGGCTGAAAACTCTGTGCTTTGAGGCTTATGACAACTGAAATGGCAAGATTAAATAATGAATCCAGTGATGCATTCATAATTCATGTTTTTGGTTGTTTTTTTCAGATCAGTCATTCATGCCTGCTTTAAGATTTCCCACTGGACCTGTTCAGATCTGTTGTATAGCTGACAGATACCTTGCCTGTGTGAACTTCAAGGATTAGGTGGTAATAGACAGATACCAATTCTACCAAACTCAGGGAAAAGATGGATTAAATTGGTTCTTGTAATTGAAGAATGAATTGGACAGCTAAGTTATAAGTTAGGGAAAGATACAACTTAGTTACAGGAATCCTGGAAATACAAGGAAAGGCCAATATTAGATATATGGGCAAAATGAGAATTTTCTACAAGAGGAGTGTGAGACAGACCATTTACAGATATCCACTACATTGCAAAAAGTGCATTATTTAACAATCATCCAGAAAGACCTTGTGGTACTATAGTTGGGAAAATCTGAGGTACAAGCACCATGATTATATGTAATCAATGAAGGTATTACAATAGTGCACCTTTGGCATCTGAAAAATTTCTATGCAAACTCTAAGTAGTCAAGGGGTTTATAAACATGACATTGCTATTCAAATATTTTAATTCAATATAGTGGTTATCTGCTTCCTTCTCACTACTTCAAAAACATAAGTAGCCCTCTGTGGTGGCATATACCTTTAATATCAGCACCCCAGAAAAAGAATCAGGAGGATGTGGGGTTCTAAATGAGTCCTGGCTACACAGTAAGTTTGTGTGCAGCCTGTCCTAGATAGTGAGATCTTGTCTCTAAACAGTAACTAACCAATCAAACAACAACATTAATAACAAAATACCCACAAAATAAAAGGGGATACTAATATTTGATGTTCTATTTTTGATTTATATATAGCTTGTAAACATTTTGAAAGTGTCTTATTTATAGTCTGAGGAAGGATGAAAATGTCAGCAAGATGTGTAACAGTTTCCTCTGAGATTGAAACTTTCCCCCTTGCAGATAAACTCTTTAAAACGGAAGACAAATAACTCAAAATAGTTTCAGGAAGTCCCTGAAATAGAGCAGATTATCTAGGCCCTCCCTGCCGGAGTAAGCAATAAAAGCCAAGAGTCCCTCTCAAAGGAGCAAAGCCAACCTGCAAAGAAGAATCTCAACCTAGTCAAGCTGCAAAGACGACTTTGACACAAGACCACTTGTCTGGTAGAAGCAGAAACCCACCAAGCTGCCTGGAAGAGGTGTGGAGCAACTGAGGTTCCTGGAAAGGGCACATTCCAACTGTTGAGCTGCCTGGAGGTTGTGACATGTGTACCAGTTCCCTGCTTTGTGAGCTGTCACCCATAATAGGGTGGGCTTTGAGTCACTTCTGCTCCTGTAAAAACCATCATCCATATTCCTGTAAGTAACCCCAGTAAAACTCATTGGTTCACCAAGTAGAACTTGGATGTCATCTCTACTTTGGTCTGTTGTGGGTCCCCTATCTGGGGTGAGTAAACATGTGTGATGTGTCTCCCTAGGAAAAATTTTGTCACACAACACAGAGTGAACGTTTCCTGACTTTCATAATTCTGTTAGCAACTATCTAAAAATCTAGAGTAGCTAAGAAATGTTGCTATAGGAGAAAAAGGGAAAAAAACAAGCAAATAATAATATGAAGAATCATACTTCAAAGGAATAAATTGCTGGTGTGGGAGCAGAGGAGGCAGAGAAAATTATTTGGGAACACATTTTAAAAATCAAATGTATTCATGTCATCAGAACAGGGAGAATACAGAAATCAGAGTTTATACGGTTCATTACACTTTGATCATAATGTTTATATCTATCCTATTTTTTGCTATATGGTCATGTGACTGCCAGGGGCAAAACTAGAGTCTAAAAGTATGTTCTCTGCCTGCAAATTGCACTTTCTCTTGCTCCATACTGCCTTGCATTCAGACTGTTTGTGTGCTTCCTATAAGCTTGCAAAGCGATGCTCTACCTCCAGCACCTAGTAGATAAGTGACTGCAGGCAAATTAGCTCAATTTCTTTAAGTTCATATTATTCACCCATGCAGAAGAAATCATGACACCCTATCTTTTGTTACTGAGATGTTGAAATGTTCAAAAGGCAATGCTCTATAATAGCATACATATACATATAAGCCATTGTTACTAAAACTTATAAAAGGAAAGGTTGACAAGATCAAATAGTCAACAGATAATATCTTTGAGGACTAGTTGGAACCTCAGTTGGAAATAATTGCTTTCTTAGTTAGACACACTCTGGACGATTGTTGAGTTATCATTACAAGTTTATATCTCATCTTGTTAAGGATATCATGAAGTAGGTAAATTCAGAGCAGATTAATGATATAGTTCATGTACTGAGTAAATAAAACCCATAAGGTAAGATGGGCTGGGTTGGAATTCATTAGTCTGGAGATAGTAACTGTCTCTTAATATTTAAAGCATCATCATAAGAAAAAACATAGGTCGGTGTGGTGGTTTGATAATGTCTTGCGTAGGCTTATGTATTTAACACTTGGTGGTGCTATGTGGGGAAATTTAAGAGGTAAGGCTTTGTTGGAGGAAGTATGTCACAGAAGGCATATTGAAATTGTAAAAAGTTATACCACTTCTAGTTGCGCTCTCTCTCTCCCTGTCCCTCTCCCTCTCCCCTCTCCCTCTGTCTCTCCGTCTCCCTCTGTCTCTCTGTCTCTGTCTCTCCCTCTATCTCTCTGCATCTCTTTATTCTCAGCATCCTGATGCAGAGGCCACACCTGCAGCTTGCTGCCATGGTATTCTGCATGGATTCTGTATTAGGTTATGGTCCTAACCCTCTGGTACAGTCAAACAAATCCACCCTGCCTTCTCTAAATTGCCTTGTTCAGGGCGTTTTAACACAGCAACAGAAAAATAACTTGTATAACTCATTTTTGTTCCTATTCTCTGAAAAATAACTTGAACGTTATCGTGGAAATATAGTACAGATATAAGAAAGACTCTGCTGGCACAGTTGTTTGTTAAAGATTAAAATAGACAATTAAAAGATAGGAAGTCGCCAGGCGTGGTGGCACATGCCTTTAATCCCAGCACTTGGGAGGCAGAGGCAGGCGGATTTCTGAGTTCGAGGCTAGCCTGGTCTACAAAGTGAGTTCCAGGACAGCCAGGGCTATACAGAGAAACCCTGTCTCGAAAAAAAGAAAAAAAGAAAAAAGATAGGAAGTCTCCTTTTCTAAAGAAAAAATGGACACAAATCAATTTTGTTTGGTCATGAAGATATGTTTACAATCACAGAACTAGATATGCTAAATTACTGGGATCTTTTTTACAAACTAGGTAATTGACTTGGCTAACATAAAAGATATATTTTTTCTAATTATTTTCATCTAAGAATGCAAACTATGTGAATGTATTACTATTCTACAATATTTTAAGTTGAAGTAATTAAATTGATGTATTCTTGTTAATATGCTTGTACCGAAGCAGATAACTTCTGAGTACTTGTATAGATATCCATGCATTTATGTGTAGTTTTGGAAATAATGTGGTATCTGTTTTTAACATATATATTTTCAAGTTACTTAAATATAAATTACTGCTTTTTGACATTTCCATAAAGCATTGTGTCTATAAGATCCTGCTTATTTCTCACAGCTGTGTACCTTCAATAATATACACACTATGTCTTCCTTTCCTTATGTTCCTTTAGTGATGGACTAAGAGGTTGTTTCGGTGTGATGACTGTATTATTTTAAGTGCTTTTTCTCTTCAGAATGTGATCAGGTAGTCATTCAGAACTTGGACAATTAATTATTTTGCCAGATTCTTCTCCAAAATAGTATCAAGCAAATGAGAAAAGGTTGTATTTCCTTCTTTATACTCAGTGTTACAGAACCGGGTGATTTCCTCTCGGTGATAGTTAAGTGTGACTCAGTTCTAGTTTTCTTCTTTACTTATCGAAGTCATATCTCTGTAATTTATTCTTATCATCTGTCTATGGTTTTTTGTTTTATTGACTCTAGGTTTGCTCTCTCTAGTCATAAGTGTTATCCCTTGTCCACTCCTGATCTGTGACATTTCTCTATTTCTCTATCACAAGTGACACTTAGGCTGGTAGCTGACCTTGCATTGTTAAGTCACCCCATCTCGAGGCAGCACTCCGTGTATTCAAATCTTCTTTAAGTTGTTTGCTAGGTTCTAACTTGTCTCCAAAAAGGGATAAGTATAAATGATATATTACCTTGTATATGGTTGTCCCTATAAAAGATAGAATTATTAGTTATTAAATGTAAACGTTCTGGTAAGTCATGCCCTTTATGTAGTGAGAGAGTGGAGCCTCCCTCCCCCTGGGTATCCCTCCCCTCTCCTCACATATCAAGTCTCTGCAGGGCTAAGCACTAGGCAACTTCTCCCACTGAGACCAGACAAGACAGAGTTACAGAGTGGATTCCACAGACAAGCAACAGCTTTAGGGATAGCTCCCCCACTCTAGTTGTTTGGGACCCCCATGAAGTCTGAGCTGCACATCTGCTACATATGTGCAAGGGCTGGATAGGTCCAGCCCATGTATGCTCTTTGATTGGTAGCTCAGTCTTTGGGAGCCCCCAAGAGTCCAGGTTAGTTGACTCTGTTGGTCTTCCTGTGGAGTTCCTATCCCCTTTGGGGCCCTCAATCCTCTCCCCAACTCTTCCATAAGAGTCCCCAAGCTCCATCCAATGTTAAGCTGTGGGTGTATGCATTTGTCTGAGTCAGCTGCTGGGTGGAGCCTCTCAGAAAGGTGGCCATGCTAGACTCTTACCTGTCTGCAAGCATAACATAATAGTGTCATAGATTTGTGCTTATCCATGGGATAGGTTTCAAGTTGGGCCGGTTATTGGTTGGCCATTCCCTCAGTCTCTGCTCCATCTTCCTGTCCCTGCATTTTTTACAAGCAGGATAAATTTTGGATCAAAAGTTTTGTGGGTGAGTTGACATCTCTATTCCGCTACTGGGGTTTCTGCCTGGTTATAGGAAGTGGTCTCTTTGGGTTCCATATCCCTACTACTGTGAGTCTCAGTTAAGGTCACCCCCATTGGTTTTTGCCTGCACTTTTAATCAATCATGAATCAAAGCAACCACCAAACTATACTAACGGACATTTTATCCTTCATTAACATATATCCCAGCCCGTCCCCAACGTAATGGCATAAGTAAAATATTATTAAAACACTAGTTTTATTTAGTAAAGAATATGTTCAGCACAGTGCAGCGGCATACACCTTTAATCCTAACTCTTAGGAGGCACAGTCATGTAGATTTCTATGAGTCTGAGGCCAGCCTGGGCTCATTAGCAAGGTTTAGGTCATTAAAGGCTACAAGGTAAAACCTTGTCTCAAAAATAATGTATATGTTAAGATGTCTGTAGAATATTGACAGACATGCTAGAACATGCCTGTAAACCCAGCGTTTAGAAGTATGCAAGGCATACCGTGGACTCAAGCCTAGCCTGAGCTAAATAGTGAGAATTTCTGAAAAAACAAAACAAAACAAAACAAGTAGAACAAAGCAAAAAACAAACAAGCAAAAATCTCCAAACCCCAAAAACTTGCAACTTTTTTTTTAGCTGAACAATGACTCATATTATGAAATTTAAATATAAATGTGTTTTTAATATTTTAAAATTTTGTGATAAATTAGAAAGTATGCTTGTTATAATTGTCATGAGAAAGACCTTTGCCATTAAAAAATTGTCATGGCTAAAAGCTGGGGCAACTGTTTGTTTCTATGCAACATTATTACTATGTGAAAAGAGCGACTGGCTGACGATTTCAGTCATTGGACTATGGTACTTCGCAAATGCATTCTAAAAAAAATAAAATTTAAAGTGAGTCAAGTATAAAGCTGTCAAGTAAAAAATAGAACTTTGGAGATTTTTCTTCGTTACCATGAGCCCAACAGCTTCCGATATTTAAAGACTCTTCCGAATGTGTATGTTCTTTTAAAAATAAATATGTCAACATTTAAAAATTTCTATGAACTAGTGAATAAATATTTTTCGAATGGCAAATGTAGGAAGTTACAAAATCATGCTAGATAAAAGGCCTATTCAAACATGGCAATCAACTAATGACTTTCTGCATAAAGATTAATTGCTCTGGTTCAGATTCCATCTCACATGTAGCCTTTAAGAACTTACTAATCTTGGGCATTAGTGTACTATTAAAGACTAGATATGCAATTATCTAAAGCATTTATTAGCTATTTAGTATGAAGACAAAATTCTTCATATTTCTTTTATTTGATTTTTTGAGATATGGCCTTCCTATGTAGCCAAGACTGGCCTCAAAATCACAACCTTCCTGCTCCAATCTCTCAACTAGTGGATTACATGAATATGCTAGCATGCCTAGCAGATTTCCTATGTATGTTGCCATACAAGACATTTCCTTGGATTATATTTATTACAGTTAAAGAAGGAAATGACACCAGCTAGGTGAACCAACAAGTTCTTTGGGTTTTCTTTTCTTTTCCTTTCCTTTCCTTTCCTTCCTTCCTCCTTCCTTTTTTTTTTTTTTTTTTTTTTTAAAAAGACTCTCACGATGAAACTGGCTGCCTTGGAATTCATTCTGTAGACCAGGCTGATGTCCAACTCACAGACAGCCATCTGCCTCTACTGCCTGGGTTGCTGGGATTAAAGCCTATACCACTAATGCCTTGGCGATTATAGTGTTGCTTTTAGGAGGCTTGCTGACACAGGCTGCAACATCACTGAAAAGTTCCACCCCAGCATGGTTTACAACTCAGAATGCCTGCATCACTAGTGTCCCCTGCACAACACTGGGCAGTCAGCTACACGACTCAACGGAAGAGTCTTCCTTTTCTGTGCTGTTCCCTGATCACATGGCCTTAGAAATGAGTCTTGTAAGTTTCATGAGTTTCTGGAGTCTTAAAGTAGGTTGTTTGTTTGTTTGTTTGTTTGTTTGAGTTTCATGAATCTAGTGAGCCTTTCCTCTGGGAGGGAATATTTCAATCTAGAGCAAACAGCTACACAAGAAGAAGCAACATATCACTATAAATTGCATGTGGAGATAGATAAGAGAATCCAGATAGCTGTCAAACCAGGCATTGGCAGGATTTGCAAAATGAATAGTAATGCCATTCTATATTTTTTTGTGTGTGTTTTAAAAAGCAGAACTATTCTTCAAAAGTGTTGTTTATGTTAATAGAAAATTGGTCTTTTTGTTATTTTTCAATGAGCAAATACAGAAATAGTTTCAAAATCTGTCTCAGTTTTTAACAGCAATTAGTAGGAGACATAATACACACAAAAAGAGCTTAGATCCCAAGTGCATTTTAAGAGTGTGGACTTCTTGAAATAAGTATGTTTAAAAGTTACCACTCTGAGGATAGAATGCACAGAAAAACAATATTCTCCTTCTACTTGATGCATTCCAATATCTTGACTTATAAAAATAGAATCATATTGTTTAAAAGCATTAAAAGAATTATGACAGTATGATGCAGTGTGTTGCTTTAATTAATTAATTAATTTTTAGTTTTTTTTTTTTTTAACAAGGTTTCTCTGTGTAGCCTTGACTGTCCCAGAAGTTGCTTTGTAGACCAGGCTGGCCTTGAACTCAGAGATCCACTTGCTTGCCTCTGCCTCCTGAGTGCTAGGATTAAAAGCTCTAGATATATTTTAAATCCAACGAACTGGGAAGTCTTTCCTGGAATGGTTACAATGTAATCAGATTGGCACATGAAGTAAGAGCAGCCAACTGGGGGGCCAGTCGAAGGTTAGTGTAAGTAGAGGGAGAAAGTATTTCATCAACCTGAGATAAGGAAAAATCAGAGAAGAGGCTACCGTGTGATAGAGAAGCCAGGAGAAAAAGCAATACCAGAGAAGGTTGGAGAAATAAGCAGACTTTGTGTCTGTGGTTTGGGTTAAAACAACCATCCAATGGGATATGTATTGAGATGTCAGGAACTTCTCATAGCTGTTGTGTGGATTACTGTGTCATTAGGGTAGAGGGGGTAGTGAATTACATGGCAAAGATGCTGGCTTCATGGAGCCAAACTAGGCTGACATAGTGGTGATGGAGACAGAATAAAGATAGTCAAATTTAGATGTATCTTAATGGAGGCCATAGGATCTGGCAATGGATTCGGGGAACTGAAGAGAGGAACCCAGAATGATTATTAGGTTTCTGACCAGAGCAGCCGAGTGATGGAGTATGTTTACTGAGATATCCCATCATTCCACAGTTACATCACCCCACCTTCCATCCCTATGCAACACTTTATCAAACTGGAAAGGAAAAATCCAGAGTCTGCTCAAACCTAAATCTCTATTGACCCCTCAGCTGTGCCTGAGCAGTGAAATACCGATGGATGCCCAAGCTGACTGCTTGCTCGCTATGATCTAAGGCCTCCGTGGTTTTAGCCTAACTGTGCAATGTTACTATCAATTCCTAGTAGGTTTATTTACTGTCTTTCTTTCCTTGATGACTTCTTTTACCTTGTCTTTTCTTTCAACTTCATCACTTCGCTTCTCTTTACTTTTCTCAGTTAATAGTGACCTTTGTTTCCTACTTCAACCAAAGGTGAATTCCACATCTCTGGTCACATCGGCCAAACTACTGAAAAGTGAGCCTTCAAGCTTCTGACCGCAAAGGATAACTTATCTGATGTATATGGAAGATACATTCTGTCTGAGCTCTGCAGGCTCTTCCTTGTCTAACCGCGAGCATTATTCTACTAGACACCCATCCTCCTAGTCACCTTGCTGTCCGTGGCACTCCAATAGAGCGTTCACCCCTTTCACTAGTGTCTTCCATCTGACATCTCCCTCAAACCACAAGCTCATATATTCAGTGGCCACCTGAAATAACCATCTAGATGGGTTTTAGCAGTTATTTCAAATTTAGTCTCCAACCGAGCTCCCGTGCTTCCCTGCCCTAAAGGAATCTGTTTCATCTGCAGTGTTTAAAATCTCAACACTACAATTTCATTTTGCTGAAGCCAAAACCTTGGCATAACCTTGCCTCTCCTCCTGGACAATCTACTTGTAAAATCCCAGTGGCTCTAACTTCAAAGCATAACAGCGGATCACTTCTCTATAAATCTGTTGCTATCCTTCTAGCCCAAGGCATCAGGAGTTCTTGCTTTGACCCTCCTAATTAGTGTCCCTGCTTCTGACTTTATCTTGTCATGTGATATCATAGCAGGGTGATTTATTTAAAGTACAATTTTAATAATGTTTATCTAAATTTTTTCCAAGAGCTTTCCATTTGACTAGGTAAAAATCCTCACTATGGACTCTAATAAATAACTTGCCCTTCATCAACACTTCAACTTTCTTTTCTCAAATGCTTTCCTTTCCATCCACTTCCCAACCTCATTTCACCATCACTGGGCTGGCTCACTGTCCCTGAGCACATCAAGAACACTCTTAATTTAGGCTCCTTTCCACGTATAGCTCCCTCCATCTGGAATGTTCTTCTCTCAGATATTTATATGGCTTATTTCCTTACTTCTTTCAGGGTTCTTCTTGAATATCATTGTATGGAGATGCTCCCATGAGCATTCTTCAACTTCTAGGTAAAGATGGAGAACTGAGCAAATGCACTTCTCTCTACACTCTTCTCAAATTCACTGAGTTGCAGTTAATTATATTATATTATCCCCTGACTCACAAAAACAAAGACAATAAGAGACATTGAAGTCAAACAGACAGAGTGATGCTTGAAAATCATAATAGAAATCTACACGCATACACACATACACACGCATATACACATACATACACACACATCACTCTGGGGTTATTCATTCCTCTTATGTAGCATTTCTCAATATTACTTAGCCTAGGTAAGTAACAATAAATATATTTAATTCCTATGCCCTTCCCCCTGGGATATTGTCTGCACATTGTCTGTATGCCATCAGTCTTTTCAGGTTTCTTTGGTGCTGTGTTTCCAGATTTGGGAATCATGACATAGTTTAATCCAATACAGATTTTGGGCTGAGTAACTGGGGACTGGGTGAACTACAGTTTGGGAGGGTCTGTGATGGGTAAAAGATTAGAATTGAGTTTGGGAGATATCCATGAGATCCTGGTGATAATATTAAGTAGAAAGTTGATATTTGGAGATAAAAGAATAGATCAGGGTTAAAAGTGAGGTGATTAACATTTTAACTAAACAAGTTCATTTTGAGGAGTTATGAACACAAAATGAGAGAAAAGTGGAGTTCTGAACCCTAGAAGATAATGTAATTTAGTGGTTAGGCAGAATAGATTTCAACCCTTTGTAACCATATTCTATCACCTGTAAGAAGAACAAAGACTAATGCAAACTAGCAGTATGTAGACATTAATTCATAAATTGTGCATGCATATCATTGTGCAACTATATCAAGCATATTTTAAGATGCACCAGCATAGATATTAAAAAACAATGAGCTGAAGGACTTCCAGTTACAGGAAGTATTGAACACATGCACTTTTCAGCTCCCTCTTGGAGACTTATTAGAAGGATAGTAAATGGATTAAAAAAAAAAAAAAAGGTATAAGCCATCAAGGACTTTTAGAGCCAAGAGAACAAAATCTAAATACCACCAGCATGGAAGATGTCTGAAAGAAGAGGGATGAGTGGAAATTGAGTCACCAGATTCAGAAACGCTGAAGTACTTGTGGGAAAAGCAGAAGGAAACTGATGCCAGCACAGGACCTCATACCTGCCTCCCCACAGCTTCCAGCAAGGGTCGGGAACTGGTGCTTGGCACCTCTGCTGGGGAAGTGCATGCTGCACCATAATAAACTTGGCTCACTGTTCATTTTAGAAGCAGTTATACCCCCCACCCATTACAAACCACCACCACTACTCTGTACCACCCGATGACTACGCCACAAAGCAACAGATAAGACTGGGAGCCTGGACTAAAAGGGTACCAGGCATACTTAAGGATAGAAATTCTAAACAGAACACAAGTTTACTAAGTCAAAATCAATGTCAGACCGCTTAAAACAGCAATATCAACAAGGAGTTCCCAGGCTACTAAGGGATACTGAGGCAAATAGTCAAAGAACAAAGGTTTGCTATATGGTGATGAAATTCACCCATATAAAGGCAACTTTAAAATCGTAAAGGCTATATAACAGGGTTTTTTTTTTTTCATTTCTTACAGGCATTTCAAATATTTATTTCTATTTCTTTTAAAGTGCATAGCTTGTTTGAACATTATCTTCGTACATGACTGTAGACATTTTAAAGTAATTGCATTTTTGCATCCTGGGTTGGAAGTAGGCATAAATATTGATTTTCTTCTGCACTATGTAACAGATGACACAGAGTCTGTTTTGAGCACTATGGTATCACCAAAACTTATTTTTGCATTTCTCGTGATGTATGTGTCTATAGAAACGGTCCTCGGAGACATAATAAAATCCTAAATTTGTAATGTTACACTTTTAAATGTATATATCTTGATCATACAATATATTCTATACCCCATTCTCAAAAAAAGCTGTCTTTGCACTTGGAAATTCTTATTTTTTCCTTTCTTTTTTTAAAAAAAAATTATTTATTTTAATTTTTGTTTTATTATTGATGTCTCAAGCCCCCCACTGGAAATCTTCCCTGGTTATGGGAGATGACTAGTTCAGGATCCATATCCCCAGTTGCTAGGCGTTAGCTAGGGTCACCCTTGTAAATTCCTGGGCATTTCCACTGCACTGAGTTTCTGGCTTATCCCCGAGATGTCCACCAGTTCCAGTTGTCTCAGTATTCTCTCCCTAGCCCCCGCCCCAGTTGATCCCTCCTGTTCCCATCCCCCAAACTCCACCTTGTCTACCTGAATTATCTATGCCATTTCCCCTCTCCTGAGAGAGGTGTATATACCCCCTTATGCCCTCCTTGTCACTTAGCTACTCTGAGTCTGTGAATTGCAGCATGGTTTTCCTGTATTCTACAGCTAACATCCACTATGCCTATCTTCATGATTTTATTTTTACAGTTGTTAATTCTGTTTGACCAGATACAATGTTATCTGTACTTGTAGTCTCCTCCCTACAGTCTTGGGCACACAGCAGATATTCAATGAGTACTTGAACTGATGTTTTTAAAAAATGGTTTTGTGTTTATTATCTCAGCTGGTTTCCCCAGATTCAGTCAGTCAGCAGATTCTGTTACTCTAAATATTTGTTTTCACATCCATGAATGTAGCGGATTTTCCCCCAATTGACAATAATAATAAATACAAGAAGCCAATCACTGGGTGAGAAGGTGGGACTTCCGGGTCTGAGAGAGGAAGAGGGAAGGCAGGAGGAGAGGAACTTCCTTGTGGACTGCGGGAGCAAAGCAGACACAATGTAGGCCGGAAGCTGTTAGTTTGGGTAGGTGGGTGGTGATCTGCCACCGAAGATTTCTTTCTTTCTTTTTTTTTTTTTT
>NC_034599.1:77384284-77448906 GCF_900095145.1 Mus pahari
TAGTATCTGGGTTTGGTGGCTGATGATGGGATGGATTCCCGGATGGGGTAGTCTCTGGACAGTCTGTCCTTTCATCTTAGCTCTAAATTTTGTCTCTGTACCTATATCCTTTCATGAGTATTTTGTTCCTTTTCTAAACATAGAATAGTTGATAAATTTAGGGTGCTAGGTTCTGCGCCCAGCAGTTGTGTTTTCTGTTGATTCTAAACTAAGATTGCCTGGTGTTTTCCTTCCGTGGTGACTCAGGTGGGCCAAAGGCAGAATTCGGCCATGCTTTGGGACAGGAAGATTGTGCAAGGACTGAGCTTCAGGGGGAAGGTAGCGAGCGAGTGTGGGCTGGCGAGAGCACACTTACAGCTAACTGGAAATTTGGGAGTGCAGAGCGGGCTTGGCAGCAGCCAGCCAAGAAGTGGCAAGAGTGATTTTGGAGCTCTGGAGAGGCAGAGCCAGCCTTGGTGGGACAAAAGGGAAACATGCGGTTTCAGTACTGGGCTGGGAACAGACGGAGACCGCCATCCGGTGCCTAGCCAGCAATAGCGTGTGTTGTTTTTTAATATTACATACTACACGTGGATTTTATCCATGCAGTGCCTACTGTAACAATTCATGCTCCTGGTGTCTTTTCTGGGACTAGTAGCATCTTAACCTGATTCAAGTGTCTATGTTACTGTTTTGAAATACATTATTGCCTATTAGAATTATTGAATGATAAACTTTACCACTTTCAGTCTCCCTCACAGCCTTTAAATGGGTACATCTACGTCTACAGGTTATAGGTTATCAATCAGTGAGTGTATCTCACCCTGCCTTAAGTTATGAGAACCTAAGTGAAACTGTTCTTAAGCATTCAGACAATAGGCAGTACAGGTCGCTGATCCTGAGTGGCAGTCTTACTGCCTAGAAAGAAAGATGAGAGGAAATCAAAACAGTGCCTGGCAGTCTTCCTGGGGTCCAGAGAGATGAAGGAAGTTTGACTGTGGAGACAGGAGTGAAGAGATGAGAGCCTCTCAGTGAAGACAGAACACTCCCGATGGCTCCCAAGACTTCCTCATGTGTCTGGTAGCTGAGCACCGATTTGTGACAGCAGGGAAGGACTACCTAATGTGAAAGAAAACACCCCTTGGAAGACATAGGCCAGACAACTCCAAACTCATATAGACAAGCAACAGTTGATATTCCAAATAGCCAGAAAATAGTAACTTTGTCGTGAATGAGTATTAGGTGGGTCTCAGAAGTACAGTACCATGGAAACAGGGACAAATTAGCCTATGCTAAATATTATCCTATGTCCTCCTTATAGAGTTTAGGGAAGGACTAAACCGATTCCAAGAAACAAAACCTAGTAAGTATGTACAACAAAAATTAATAATACCATCATTCAACCAACTATTTTCAAGCATGGAAAGAAGCAAGAAAACATGCCTCATAATCAAAAGAAAAATCAGCCACAGTCTAGAGAGTCACTCACAGATGACAGAGCGCTATGCAGAGGTGTTGCAGAGGTTTGAAGGGAACACGGACATGATGATGAGGATAATGAAAAGTATTTTTTTTCAAAACAGAAACTGAACTTCTACTTATAAAAAATACACCATCTGAAAAGAAACAAAAGTGAATCAGGTGAATAGATTATTGCTCACAGTGGAGAGACAGGATTGACAAATGAATGACAGTCCTAGAATCTATTCCAAGTGAAATAAAAAGAGGTAGTTGAAAGAAAAAAGGTATTTGATGAATGAACAATGAGCTCAGTTACAGTTTAGAACACCACTTGTGGGTGTGGTTCGGAGTGTTTACAGAAAGATTCAACATTCAAAGCAGCAGAAAGATGGAATTACTTCAGTGCACTCCTCATTAAATTGATTATAAAAAATAATCCACGGACTTTAAGATAGCTGGAGAAAATGTATCCAGACAAAAACACGACAGAAGACAAGCGTGGTAAGGGCACTAGAATAGTCAACGCTGCGAGGCGTTCCTGAAGTGGTCAGCCATACAAGCCACTGAAATGTCAGCAAACCAGAGAACGACAGTGGAGCAGAATTGCTCTAGAAGAGATAGTAGCCAAAATAATTGTGCAGGATAAACATATAAGAAGCCTAGATTATATTGAACCAAAGATCACAGTACACAGAAAAGAATCCCATTATAGATCCTATTCAGTGTCATAAAATGAAAATAATTTTTGAAGGCATCAAGAAGGAAAGCACCTATCATATAGATAAGCGCAGAGATGAAATTCAGCTAACTTTATACTGGAACCATGACAGCAATAATTCAATGCTAAAGCGGAAAGACAAAGCACAAGAACAAAAAAAATCTCACAACTTTTAATCTAGGTTTTTATTCTCAGAAAAAAATTACCTTTCAAAAAGAAGGCGAAATTTTTCAGGTTTTTCCCCTAGTTAAACAAAAGCTATCACCTCTGGTCTTGCATATACACGAACTGGCAAGGGAAGTTCTTCATGAGCAGGAAAAAGAAACAGAGAGAAGTGGGGAGCTCTAGAAATAGTTGAAATGAAAGTAAACATGAGAGGTATTTCTGGACTTTGGGCGTCGCTCAGCAGCAAGCACTTACCATGCACCAGGCCCCGGATGCAAGCCCCAGCACCAAAGCAGCAGCAGCATGCAGTGTCCCCCCCCCCCCTCGTCTAAGTTATTTTAAGAAGCACTGGCTACTTAAGGCAAAAATAGAAGCAATGTCCTGCAGGCCTGTTGAACATGTGAATGTGTAATGTATCACCCAAGTAGCATGCATGAAGATAGGAAAGTATTAGAAATATGTGGTTGTAGGAGATTCTTTCCAAATGACAGTGCTATGTAAAAGACCATGATAAGGTATAAATAAACAAAAGAATCCATAGAGCCTCTTAACATTTAAAACTTATGGGCCAGTATTAGAGGAAACAATAATTAGAAGAAATAATCCCAAAACAGAGAACAAAAAGAGAAGAATAAGAAAAATAGAACACAGCTAACCAACAGGATGATTGTAAATGTATCATCTTCCCAAATAAATTAAATGAAAAGTATATAAGTCAACACTGCCCAATAGAAACACAAGCAAACAAGGTTCGGGTAGCAATGGTTTTGTTGTTGTTGTTGTTATTTGTTTATATTTTGTTGTTTTGATTTTTGTAAATAGATATATAAAGAAAAGCTTTTAATTGGGGGCTTNCACACACACACACACACACACACACACACACACACACACACACACACACAGAGAGAGAGGTGGGAGATGTCAAGGCCACGCTTAGTAATCCTTCTTATCATTTCAAACAGTTCCAGTCTTTGGTGGCTAAGCACTCAAATACCTGTGCCTAAGAGGCAGGCAAGGGTGGGCTGGCATTCTTATTGAAATTATCACTATGTGTCTTGCTTTATCTCTTCATAGTATATGTGACCTCTTCGCAGTCTGGCAATCTTTTTCATTTTTGTTTGTTGGTTAGTTTGTTTGTTTCCAGTTGCTTGAGAAGTAAATACTAATTTTTTTTTCTTGTCTTTGGCTTTTTGGGGCGTTGGTTTTGACTTTTTGAGACATGGTTTCCCCTTGTAGCCCTTGCTGTCCTAGAACTCACTCTGTAAATCAGGCTAGCCTCAAACTTATAGTGACCGGATTGCCTCTGCCTCCCAAGTGCTGAGATTAAAGGCATGTGCCACCACTGCCCAGCACTAATCTTTATTTTAATGCTTTTTTTCTTTTTATTGAAAATAGATTTATTTTTCATATAACATAACTTGTGCTATTCTCTTTTGTTTGTTTGTTTTTCAAGACAGGGTTTCTTTGTGTAGCTCTAGTTATCCTGGAACTATCTCTGTAGTCTGGGGGAGCCTCAAACTCAGAGAGATCTGCCCACCTCTGCTTCTGAAGTGCTAGGATTAAAGACACATGTCACCACTACTCAACACTCAAGTAATACATCCTTCTTCCCCTCCCATCTGAATCCACCCCCTTTTTGTCTTTCATTAGAAAACAATCAGGCTTCTAAGTGAGAATAATTAAGTATAATAAGATGTAACTGTTGTGCCTGGTTTGGGAAACCCCCAAAGACCACCAAGGAGCTGATTTGATATGATCTCAGTAGGGTCTTTATTCAAGCTTGAGCTTGGGCTCACTGCCATCACTGACACAGCAGGACAGGAGGGTGAAGCCCCAAGCTCTCAGTGGGACAAGGTTTTATAGGAAATGGCCAGTAAATGGGGGGGAGGGGTGGTGGGAAGGAAGGAAGGGGTTCCAGCCTGGCAAGTATCTAATTGGATGACTATTATGACATATGTTGCCATTTAAGCTGACAGGTGGGTGCTCTGAACAATAATCACAAGGGGTCTGAACTACCAGCCTAATCCTGACTGGCTATTGTTAGGGAGTAGCTAGGGTCTAACTCTGGGGCATGGGCCAGGGAACAAGTTCTTCCTGGAACTTGGGTGCAGCTTCGTAGGTCAAGTTCTCAGGCCCTTTTTCCTTTAAAATAGAGACTGGTCCCAAGATGGAGTAGGTTTGGCCTCTCAAAACAAACACTAACACATGGGACGAGGACAAAGCAAACAGAAGGAAAAGAGCCCAAGAGAAGGCACATGAAACAGATATCAACACAGATACCAACTCTTATACACACAGGAATCTCATAAAGAACAAAAAACAGGAACCATATTGCATATGCAAATGATGTGTAGGGTAAAACGAGAGATAAATAAAACTTAAAAAAAACATAAAAGGAAAGAAAAGTAAAGCTCTGATAAGTTGTTACAAGACGAGACCTCCATAGATGCCATTTGGTTTGTTTTCTGTTTGGTAGACACATTTTAAAACAATAGATAAAATTAACTTAGTATATTTTAATGTAACCTATGTAATAATAATTTTAACATATAACTACTTTGATAATCCATTCTGATATACATATATATATATGTATATTGAAATTCTGAGTATTTAATATTATATCTCAATTCAGACAAGACATACACATATATCAATGTTTCCAGAGGCATTTGGAGTTAAGGGTTACTTTATTGGATAGTTCAAATCTAACCACTTTTACTAAATGGAAGAAAATTTCTGATTAAATTTCAAAAATTGCAAAATCTGAAGTCACAGGCTTGTGACTCAGTTACTTGACAAGTTGGGCTGACAGAATCACAAGTCTGTGGCCAGGGTAGGCTGCAGAATAGGTTCAAGACCAGCCTAAGGGATTTAGAAAGATTCTGCCTCAATGTAAACCATAAGACGAGGACTGTAGATGTAGCATGTGGTAGAGTTCTTGCCTTACATGTAAAAGGCGATCAATTCAGTCTCCTCCATTATAAAAGGAGGTGGTGGTGGCGAGGCACTCATCAGCTCAGAAGGCTTGCTGCACTTTTAGAGGACTCTAAATCAGCTCCTGGTACCCACGCCAAGAAACTCACAATTACCTCTAAGTCCAGCTCCTGGGAACCTGGTGCCCACTTCTGGCTTCCTCAGGCATCCATACAGACATGCTTGTGCACATGCATACAGACAAAGATGCATATACTACAGAATAAAATAAAGCTTTACATATACAAAGAAAGGAAAGAGTACCAGAGTAAATGCTGTTTATAAAAAATGCAATATAAATATGAAGACACGGGCCAATAAAAAATAATTAAAACATTCACTAAAAGAAAACTGCTTTAGATTTGTTAATATCACACTTCAGAACGTGAGAAGCATTCATTGTATTATAGGGGGCCAGTTTACTAGGGAGGCATGGCGTAGCTCTGTATTTAATATTTCCAAATGCACAATTCCTAAAACAATAGCAGTAGAAGGAAACTAGGTCTAACCATAATTATATTTAGATGTGTTGACATTTTTCTCAGTAATTTATAGGATAATTAAATTCCATCAGTTAAGAATATGAAAGAACTGAACAGCGCTGTCTCCCAACTTGATAGTGTCGATAAAGCACACTCCACTCTCAAATAGCCAAACATATACTTTCCAAGTGTATAGAAAAACATTTCAAGATGGACCATATAGCAAAGCAAACCCCAAATGTTTCACAGAGCTATGATTTCTGACCACAGCTGACGTTGGCAAACATATCAGAAAAGTATCTGTAAAATCCTCAAATACCTGGAACATAAGTGAACTGCATATAGGTTAAAACATACACACACACACTACACACACACACACACACACACACACACACACACACACCCGCACACGCACACACATGCACACGCACACTCACACACAGGAAAATCATGAAAGAATTACAAACTTGTAAATTTTATACATTTTTGAGACAGGATATTACTATGTATGTAGGTTTTGCTAGCCTGGAATTCATTATGTAGACCAGGCTAGACTCAAAAATCAAAGAGCTCTGCCTGCCTCTGCCTCCCAAGTGCTGGAACTAAAGGTGGGTGCCACCATGCCCAGCCACTACTTTGGTTTATTTATTTTTGCACCTTCTTTTTGAAAACTCTGAACTTGAGTACTATATTTCTATCACTCCTTCCTTTCTTTTCCTTCCTCAAACTCTTCCTATATATTTCCTTTTATGGTATCTTTTTAAATTTCTCCTTATCCTTCCTCTTTCTATATAATATATTAATAATACAATATAAGCTATATTTATTTACAATAATAATATAAGTTACACTTACCTGTGAGTATTTAAGTGGGTTATTGGTTTCCTTGATTCTTTTATTTTTGAGTTTTTTATAAATTCTGTATGTCAATCTTCTATAAGATGTATATATATATATATATATATATATATATATGTATATATGTGTGTATATGTATATATACACATGTATATTATATGTGTGTACAATGCATATATGTACATACACATATACATATGCATATACACATATATTCTGCATCCATTTAGTGTTGCTGGTGTGTACATGTGTCCATGGTTAACCACTTGGGTTTGGACATCCTATGTGGGAGCTTGTCTCTTGAGGAAATATAGTAATTTCCCTCACTCAGAAGCCAATATTCACCTGTAGTTCTCTAACTGTAGGAGTTCTGTTGCAGGTATATCCTCAGGAGCCAGGTACTCCACAGTACGTTATTCTCTTTTTGACCAGTTGTAGGTTTCTGTAATAGTCTCTACCTGGTGCAAAAAGGGAAAAAAAAAAAAAACAGAATTAAAAGCTACACTCACCTGTGGGTATAAAGATAGCATATTTTAAAAGTTGGGTTGTTTGTTTTCTTGATCCTTTGATTTCTGAGTTCTTTATATAGTCTGCCTATCAATCTTGTATAAGATTTTCTCCCACTTTGTGGGCTTCCTCTTCACTTGACTGATTGTTTTTATTGCTGTAGAGAAACTTAATCTTACGAGGTTCCATTTGTCAATGCTTGCCCTTAATTGCTAAAAAAGAGAGACATTCAGAATCCTTTCCTTCACCAAAATGTTGTAGGATTATGCTTATATTTCCTTCTAGCTGTTCCATTGTTTATTTTTTCTTGATTTTTTGACCCACTCATTATTCAGTAATGTGATATTTAATCTCCATGAGTTCATACATTTAACAGTTTTTTTTTCTGTTTTAAGCTTTATTGCACTGTGGTCAGTAAAATGCATGGAGCTATTTCAATTTGTTTTTTATTTTTTAAGAATTATTTTGTGCCAGGCAGTGGTGGCACACGCATTAAATCCCAGCACTTGGGAGGCAGAGGCAGAGGCAGGTGGATTTCTGAGTTTGAGGCCAGCCTGGTCTACAAAGTGAGTTCTAGAACAGCCAGGGCTACACAGAGAAACCCTGTCTTGAAAAACAAAACAAAACAAAACAAAAAACAACAACAAAAAATTATTTTGTGCCCCAGTATGTTGTCTCTTTAGAAAAATATTCCACAAACTGCTGAGTAAAATGTATATTCTTTGGCGCTTTGATGAAATATTCTGTTGATATCTATAAGGTCCACTTGATTTATAATGTTATTTAATTCCAATGATTTCTCTGTTTAGTTTTTGTTCCAGTAACTGATCTATTGAGAAAATGGGGACATTGAAATCACCTACCACTACTGAGTTGGGGTTAATCTGTGGCTTTAAGTCTAGTAGTATAAAATTTACAAAACTTGATCCACCAGAATTTGATGCACATATATATATATATATGCATAAATTATAATGTCTTCTTTGTTAATTGTTCCATTGATCAGAATGGAGTGTCCTTCTTTATTTCTTCTAGTTAATTTTAGCTTGAAGCTCTCCTATCTGATATTAGGATAGTGAAATTTGCTTATTTGCTGGTCCTATTTGTTTTGAATATTGTTTTGTATTCTTTTGCTGGAATGTAACATTTATCATTGAAAGCAAGGTAGGTTTCTTGTGGAGAACAAAGAGATATAATTTGCTTCGTATTCTATTCAGCTAACCTGTGTCTTTTGATTTGGGAATTGAGGTCATTAATATTTAAAATTACTATTGAGAAATTGTGTGTTGGTTGCTGTCATTTTGCAGTTGTTGTGTTTCTGCTGTTGATGGTTTTACTCCTATATTTACCCCAGTAATTATAGTTTCACTTGTTTCCTTTCTGCAACTTCTTCGCCGTGCTTCTTCTCAGTCTGAGTATGCTTTCAGTATTTTCTGTAGGGCTGGCTTGGTGGATGTGAATTCTTTTAGATTGTTTATATCATGAAAACATTTTCTTTCTCTTTCAACTGTGGCTGATAGTTTTTAGGGTAAAGGAGTTTGCGTTGGCATCTGTTGTCTCTCCGAATGTGCAGTACATTGCTCTAGGATCTTCTGGCTTTTAAGGTCTCCATTGAGAATTAAGCTGTCATTCTGATGGGTCTTCCTTTTTATGTGACTTGTAATGTTTTTCTCTTGAGGATTTCAATACCTTCTCTTTGTTCTGTGTATGTAGTGTTTCAACTAACATCTTTGTTGAGCCTTCTTTTGCTGTGATAAAATACCATGACCACGAGTTGCTAAGAGAGGAAAGGGTTTATTTCACTTCCACTTCTGTATCACAGTCCATCACTAAAGGAAGTCAGGGCAGGAACTCAAGGCAGGAACTCAGAGGCATGAACTGATGCTGAGACCATGAAAGAGCACTGCTTAATAACTTGCTCCATCATGGCTTGCTAAGCCTGATGGACCACCAGGACCACCAGCCCACAGGCATTGCCCACAATGATCTGGACCTTCTCACATAAATCAACCAAGAAAATGCACCATAGACTGCTTGCAGGTCAATCTTGAGGGGCCATTTTCTCAATTGAGGTTCCTTCCACCCAAATGACTGTAGCTTGTGTCAAGATGACATAAATGTAGCCAGCACAATTGATCTTTTGTCAACAAAAGGTTGTCACACAACCTTTACTTTCTTGTTCACCACCAATATCTCATATTAATACCAGTATCATGACATAAAACACAAATAACTTGAAACTCCCACAGTCTGTAAAAATTCGATCTCCTGAAGACTTCTAAAGTCTCTTTCTATGTTCAAAGTCTGCCTCCAAATAATCCAAAGGCTCTATAAAATATACAACTCTCTCTAAATTTCCAAGTCTCTCTAAAATTCTAAAGATTTTCAAAATAAATAAGAGGGATTCCAAGAGGGATATTCCAAGAGGGATCAAAACTGAAGTGTATAGTAGTGTACAGCTCGATGTCAGACTCTGGGTGCAGTTCTGGGCTCCAGAGGGCATGCTGTAGTGTCTCATAAGCCAGACTGGTCCATCCCACAGCTTTTACTGTTCTTGATGATCATCCCATGGTACTGGCATCTGTAGCTGTAGTTGATTAATCCTCTCTAATTTCCTCGATGGTGGAAGCACAAGTTCCTCACTACTGGCCCCAATGCCCTAGCTTCTAGAATGAAAGACATACACATATGCAGCCTTATATTTAATATACCTTAATCAGCTCAATGGCTGGGCCATTCCTGAACTTCCACTTTGCTGATGCTTCTCCTCTGATACTCCTGAGTTATTTCATACTAAAATTTAAATTCCATCTTGGCTACCCTAGACCCACTTTGCGGGAGGGGGGCTGGGGTTGTTCTTCCATGGCTCTTACATGATTAGTACACCTCTCTTCCTGCTTCTTTCAAGCCCATATCCTATTCCTTTCGTAGCATGGTGATTCTGTTTCTTCTTCAATTCCCTTGCCTGGGAATTCTAACATCCTGCCTCTGTCTCTCTGCCCAGCCATTGGCCACTGGCAAATCTATTCACCAATCAGAACCAGCTGGAGGCAGGAACCTTCTGTTTCTTACATGCAGGATTCTCGTGCAATTTGGGAACCCAAAAACATAATATAAGAATTAAACCAAATCCACAACAGGCATTTCCAAATTCTGGGGTCTGCACTACTAATGGGATACATTTTCTCCAATAGCCTCTCCTGAGCTCTCTTTAGGGACTCTTTCCTCTCTCTCTCCCACATGATGCTAAGTCTCAGCTTCTCTCCATGATCCAGTAAATCCCCAGGCTTCTTCTGTGATGGAAGCTGCGTCTTCATCAGTGGTCCTGACTTTGACAGTGCCAGCCCTTAGCTCTTCATGAGTACCACCTGGGAGACTCTTATAACGTTATTAGGTTCTGCTTTGGCCCACTCTGGGCTACAGCTTCTGTGTACTGACCATGAGGAAAGACTTCCCAGAGATTTTACCTCAATGAAACTATTCTTCTTTTGTTCAAAGCTGATTCCTCAGCTCCATCTGACCAGCAAGGACTGTCCCAGCAAAGCAAAGGTTTCACTTCAGTGGTGATGAACTCTTGTCAGTCACAGCTGATTCTTCAGCCCCAGCTGAGTAGAACCACAGATTATTAATTTAAAACATCACATAAATGGCCCTGGTAGAGTCTTTGCTTCCCTCTAATGGCTTTTGTAGACCAAAGTTCCAAAAATCCTCCCACAATCCTCTCCTAAACACTCGTTCATGTCTATCACAGCAATAGCCCACAACCTGGTACCAGTTTATGTCTTGAAGTTTCTAGTGCTGTGAAAAGCCACCGTGACTTCATAAACAACTGCTGCCAAACTTGATGTCCTGAGTTTGATCCCAAGAATCCACAGGGTAAAAAGACAGCAGCAGGTTCTGCAAATTGTCCTCCTACTTATACATGTACATCAAAACATATGCTTTCCTCCCTCAACAGATGCGTAAATCAATGTAATAATTTTTAAAATGAGTAAGACATGAACACATTAAAACCCAAAGCATACGAAAGAAAGGAAGTAAAAAAGCTAAGAGCATAAGTCAGTGAAATGGAAAGCAGAAAGATTTTTTAAAACAGTGAAACAATGGATGGGTCTTTGAGAAAAGACAGGCTAATGGGAAAACAGAAAATGATAAAAGCTCAGAACATGAAATAGACATCTGCAGAGTTCACACTTACATTAAAAGTACAATGAAGACATAACTTCATCTCTATGTCTGGCTTTACTACACTGAAAAAACTTGGAAAGACTCAAAACATCAAAGTTTTCACAAAAAATCAGTGCCTGGAATAGCCATTTAATGAAGACAATTAGTTCATGGCTTAAAAACCAACCAACCAACCAACCAACAACCAAATCAAACCAAAGCCAAACCACAGCACAGCAAATCTATATGCTCAAATGACTTCTTTGTTATGTTATTCTGAACAAAGATGAAATGGGACAGATTTCATATAGACGAGTCAGGAAATCAGAGGAGAGCAAACTTTTCAGTTAGCTTACTATGGCTGGCACTATTCTGTGAACAAAACAAAATGAACTCCTGGAAGCCAGTATTCCTCAAAGATACAGGTCTTAAAATCCTCAGTATAACACTCATGTATCCCATATAGCCATATGTTTATTAAGATAAAATAACGTAACAGGATTAAATAGAGTTTATCTTGGGAGTACAAAATTGGCTCAGAAAAATCAATGTAATTCATGATGGTAAAAACCAAAATGAGAAAATGGATATAAGCCTTTAAGTAGACAAAGAAACAACATTTTACAAAGTTAGAGACTAAGCCATTGTAGAAAATTTCTAGAAAGCTAGCAATGAAAGAAAATCTCCTAATCTGTTAAATAGCTACAAACTATACAAAATGCAATTCTTTACATTCATAGTATGCGTGTGTTTCCTGCAGAATATGACTAGGGCATCTTCTCTCCACACTTCTCTTAAATATATCAGGTTTTAATTCATATCACAATGCAAGAAAATGAATAGAAGACTATACATTATACAGAAAAATGCTTTTTATAGATCATACAATAGCATATTTAACAAACTCAATGGAATTTATACAAAAGCTACAGGAACTAAAAAGTGAATTTAGCAAGGTTACAGGCTCAAATGGCAGCATGAAATATTAATTTAATCTCTATAGATTAAGAGTAGATAATTATAATTTAGAAGTTATTTGCCATAGATATTGTTGAGGTATACAGTTTATTTACATTAATCTGTAGGGTCAGTGTATACTCACTCAGACTTCTTTTGTGGAAATTGATTAAAATTAAAAGAATGTAAAATAACTAAAACAATCTTGAAATAAAGCAGCAAAACAGATTTATATATTTATATTTCAAATTAACTGATTGTGCTATAGAGATTAATGAAACACAAATCCTGAAGAAACGATAAATATGTGGTCACTTAATTTTGAACAAAAGAGTCAAACTAATTTAGTAAGGGAAAAGATAATCATTAAAAGTACTGTCGCTATAAGATATGCACATGATTAATTTTGACATTATTGCATACTATGTATAAAAGTCAATTCAATTTGATCTCATATCTAGGTATAAGTTTTAAGATGATAAACTTAAATGAAAAACAAGAAAGATGCCAATGCTTTTAGAAACTAAAGTTATAAAGAAAATACAAAGTTAATCTGGCCTCCATTCAGATTAAAACCGTTCTTCAAAAGTCAGTTAAGCAAAGGAAAAGACAACACATAAACTGGAAGAAAATATTTGCAAAACACATTATCTGATAGAGGACTTATGTCTACAGTGTATTCACATTTCTTAACTTCCAGTAGTAATAATAAAAAAAAAAAAGCAATTAAGACTCTAGCAAAAGATTTGAACAAATGTTTCACCGAGGAAGAAAAGCAGGGGGTAAATAAGCATATAAAAATGTCTCACGTCATTATTTATTAAGGAGATGTGAGTCCAAGTCACCCACTGCTAGCATAGCTCAGCCTCAAGCTTGCCAAACACCGGTGCAGATGCTGCTCTGAACACACAGAGTGCTGGAGAGAAGCTAAGCAGTATACCCTTTGGAAACGAATTTTCAATCTTTTTATAAACATTAAACATACACTTCCCATATGATTCCACAGCCATTGAATTTAACCAAGAGAACAGAGCATATATCAAAAGAAGAAAACTGGCTCTCCATATATATGTTCATGATGACATATACAGGAATGTTTAAGCAAGCTTTTGAAGAGTAGACTCAGGTTGGAAACACCATCACCTTGTGAATGAATTAGGCAGTAGTGGTTTGTATGTCCACATATGGGCTACTATCAGACAACAAAGATACATAATAGCAGATGCCATAAACTTCATGGCATAAGACACTATACTTAGTGAAATCATACACAAGAGCTGCATATTATACTATTCCATTATACAAAACTCTAGAAAACCATAAAGTTAGCAAACTAGTCAAGATTTTCTAGAAAGAAAGGGGGAGGGCTTAACTGCAGAAGGAGGGAGGACAGTGAGAATGGAAGTGCTCCAACATGGGTGGAGTGGTGCTCACACTCTGTATTCAACTTTCCAGGTTCATGGAAGCATACACTTAAACTCTTATCCATTTCACCTTCATGAAATACACTTCTTAAACACCTACAAAGCATGTCTGTCCAAGAAAAAAAAATAGAAGATCTTTTTATCAGCCCCATATTCCGCACAGTGAAGTCTGAAGTGTCCAAAAGGAGGTCCAAGGCAACGGCTGAGGAAGATTGAATACCCCTAGGGGAGTGGATAAAGGACTGAGTAGCCATTAGAACAATATAAGAAGAGTTCTAAGGAACTACTGGAGGTAGGGAGCCACATTAAATGCTCCCGTATTGGACCCGTCATAACCTGGGGCTTGCAACCTCTCCTCACATGCCCTCCCTCTTTTAAAGTATTCCTGGAGCACCCTGCATAGCTCTCTGCTGAGCTCTGAGCTTTTATACTCTGTCCCATTTGCTCCCTCTAGATCAGTCACTAATCACCACGTTCCAGTTCTCATGCCGGTGATGACCAAGCCCCAGCTTTTGAGACTCTTCTCCCCAGAGCTGTCAGTCTTAGGCAGTGAGGCCAGCGACTTTGAGGCTGGAGCTACAGAACGGTAGAGATAGTCTTGGAGGGAGCTGAAGGTGGAAAAAAGAGGTAGAGGGACGTTGTTTCAAAATCATTCCAGATTGAGCGACGTGCCCTCACAACACCTTCTAGTTCTTTGAAGAAGACAGCACACTGGAAGCCACTTGTTTGGCTATCGGTTTCCTGGGAGATTTGGAAACTTTTGACAGGCTGTCATCTTACTTCTGGAACTCCTCAAACAAGGCAGTGGATTTGGGTCTTCATAAAACCTCAGTAGGTATTTGATACCCAGCTAGACATTCTCTCTCACTCCGTGCTTCCTATAGAGCTGAGCAAAGTTCTCTGTGCTATTTCGTGCCCCTGGCCTTTAGCTGTTTCTTCTGCTTGGGATGCCAGTCCTTTGACCAGCTTTACCCTCCAGTGCTACTTCAGTGAGTAAACTCTAACTTTCACTTCCAGCAATAGCTTAAAAATCCCCTTTAGAATACCCCACTGCCTCTGGGGACTTGTGCCAAGTCTGTACTTTCTGAATTTTTCTTTTATAGTTCTTGAAAATGATGTTGTCATATCTCTTTTTCCCCTTCTTACTTACTTCTGACTCTTGCTTGATAGGTGGCACTCAGCAGACCGTTAACCAACATTCATAAAGTGGATCACTCCTTTCCTACCAATTACATGTTATATAGAGAGTAGCATTATTCTTACATAATTATTAGGCTTGAAAAGAGGATAAGCCCAAAATCCCTTCCATGGAAACTAGTTACATGATGAGTCAACACTTACTAAGGTGGATGCCAAACTTCAAATCCTTGGAGAGAGTTGTCTCAGGGACCTCCAATGGCTGCTAAAATGAGCTATAAATAGGTAGTAATGCAACCCCGTTTTCATTAAAGAGTTCTCTAAAGATAAAATAATAAATTCACTTGTGCAATACCTTTGGCATTAGAAGTTTGCTACATTAGCTTAGAAATTAAATGGAAAGTCATGAAGCAGTTATATAAAGTAAATTTTCATGGGACCTAATTCAACCTTATGTGAGGCAAGTGCCAGTGCTAACTCAACTGATTTTTTAAAAAGTACTTTTAAAGTACTATAATTTAGTTATCTACTTACTCTTAGAAGTTCGAATTAAAATGTGATTAGTGGAAATCTTCTAACCATAGCAAACGAAATAAAAGAATACTGTTAGCATGTAAGACAAGCACGTAGTTTGTGTGTTTGTGTGTGTGTGTGTGTGTGTGTGTGTGTGTGTGTGTGTGTGTGTAGTCTAAGCACATCTCTCCAGGAGAAACTTAATGACATTCAGGTGATCGCACAGCCACTTCTCTAACAGCCATGCAGGAAGAGGGGTGGAAATCTCAGAACGGAGCCTAAGATCAGTGTAATCCTCGACAGTGCCGATGAGATTTGAAAATAGAAAATATCCCTGATTTAAGTCCAGCAGTGACAGCTGTTTAAAAAGTACAGACACAAGTCAGGGGTAAAAGGAAAACAGTGGTATCAAAATGCAAAAGAACAAGAACCGATAAAACCAAACAAAAGCAACATGAAAATCAAAAACAAAACATGTCTCCTGCCTGGTTAAATCCTTAGCACCATGATCACAAAGCAGAAAACAATAAGTAAATATAAACCCAGGGAATTTAGATGTCTTTCAATTTTAATAAAGTGTATTGATCAATCCTTATTTTAATGTAACTGGATTAAGAAACTCCCAGGATTCGAGGCCAGCCTGGTCTACAGAGTGAGTTCCAGGACAGTCAGGGCTACACAGAGACACCCTGTCTCACAAACCAAGAAAAGAGGAGGAGGAGGAGAAGGGGGAGGAAGAGGAGGTAAAGGAAGAGAAGGAGGAGGAGAAGGGGGAGGAGGAGGAGGTAAAGGAAGAGAAGGAGGAGAAGAAAGGGGAGGAGGAGGAGGGGGTGGTGGAGGAGGAGGGGGAAGAGAACAACAACAACCCCAAGGAGATTAGCAAACACAGAAGATAGATACTTGAAAACATTTAAGTTGAAATAATAAGGCATGCTAAGTATGGGAAAGCACACAGGCAAATATTCAAGAACTCTATAGTCTGAGAGTCTCAGTTTACTAGCAATGGAAGTGGAGTTGGAAGGAGACATTGGTTCTTTCTTAACCGTAGTATTTCTGTGAGAACAGAAAAATGTGAACTTTCTCCAAGTATAAAGTAAGGCCTGCCTACCTGAAGCTGCAAAGAAGTCAAACTACCTCCAGGAACACTAAGAGTATGCAGGACAGCTGGGCGTGGTGGCGCAAGCCTTTAATCCCAGCACTCGGGAGGCAGAGGCAGGTGGATTTCTGAGTTCGAGGCCAGCCTGGTCTACAAAGCGAGTTCCAGGACAGCCAGGGCTATACAGAGAAACCCTGTCTTGAAAAAAAGAGTATGCGGGGCTGGTGAGATGGCTCAGCGGGTAAGAGCACCCGACTGCTCTTCCAAAGTTCCAGAGTTCAAATCCCAGCAACCACATGGTGGCTCACAACCATCCATAACAAGATCTGATGCCCTCTTCTGGAGTGTCTGAAGACAGCTACAATGTACTTACATATAATAAATAAAGAAAATCTTTAAAAAAAAAAAAAGAAAAAAAGAGTATGCAAGACAGTGGCCAGATGGACCTTCCTTTTTTCTTCATTTCTTGAGACTCAATGACGGTCTTTATGGGGACTTGCCTGACAAGCTGAAGACTTCTAATCTGCTGGAAGATCTGACTGTACTTCCGTTCCCAATTTACCAGTTTTCCCCAAAGACTACATCTAGAAATATAGAAACTGTTCTGTGTTATGTAAATTCTGTCTCACAATTATTTCCTTGTTTCATTCATATAATACTCATCCAACCAAACATAGCAATCTAGTTAAGACAGTAGATATAGTGCTTACTGTTAATATTCTCATTGAATTCATGTATTATCTACTGGGAAAAACATATAGAAATCAATAAGTCAATGGCATTGAAATCAATGGTATAGAAATCAATATAGCATGGCAAGGAAAACAGAGAAAGCATGTGAAGAGAACTGTACTACACGAGAGTTTCAAGGTTAGTAGGTCAAGATGTTATATGTAAGATGTAATCTGAAGAATGAGGTTTGTGTGTGTTCCAGAAGATTGACACAACCTTTGGTAAGAGAGAAAAGCTAGCAAAATGTGAGTCCCTGAACGAGGCCAGAGGATGATACTGGGCAGGGTTGGAGAAGCAGAGGAACAACCATTGGGGACTGTCTTAGGGTTTTACTGCTATGAAGAGACACCATGACCAACGAAAGTCTTATAGAGGACAACATTTAATTGGGGCTGGCTTACAGGTTCAGAGGTTTAGTCCATTATCATCAAGGGGGGGAGTATGGCAGCGTCTAGGCAGACAAGGTGGGGACAGAGCTGAGAGCTCTACATCTTCATCTGAAAGCTGCTAATGGAAGACTGACTTACAGGCAGCTAGGATAAGGGTCTTAAAGGACGTGGCCACGCCCTCAGTGACACACCTATTCCAACAAGGCCACACCTCCAAATAGTGCCACTCCCTGGGCCAAGCATATTCAAGCCATGACTATATCAAACAAAGTAACTTGTCTGGAGCTTGTTCATTAACATCGGAAACAATGAAGGCTTTCAGCAGGGAAGTGTGGTAATCCTCTAGTGGCTTTGTATACTAAAAAGAGGTCAGAGAGCATGATTAAATGCAGAAACACATTGAATCTGTCTTCTGCCCTGAAGCTAGGCTATAATCGTGAAAGCTAAGTAGGTGCTATGACTGGGGGGACTAACCTGGGCCAGGAAAGGTACCCGAGCATGAATGAATTATGACATTCATACATTTCATGCTATGACATAGCCCTCTACACTAATAACATTGATACTAATAAGTAATGAGGCACGGCTTGTCAATCTGGTACTCAGGATTCTGAGGCAGGAGGGCTGTGAATTGAGGTTCTATCTGAGATACATAGCAAAGCCAAAGACAGCCTGGACTCTGAGATCCAGTCTTAACAGAGATACACCATAGAACTCCACAAAACATAGGGATTTCAGAGGACATTGTATTGAGATAACATTTTTAGAGCTCTACGTCTTGAAAGCAATACAAAAATGGAAATTACTTTCAGGCAGGCAAAGATGACAAGAACAGAAAGAAGAAAGATGACAACTTCCCCCGCCTGCTTCTGATACTATTTCCTCCAACTCCTCCCTCTGTGAATGTCTTCAGCTGATGTAAGGAACCTATTCTTGACTACAGGGAACATATGTTGTCTCTAAATGCTATGCCCTTACAAACAACTTATATTTTTTTCCTATTTAAAAAAAGGATATTCATGTTTGATCTATGTGGAAGTACCATCAGCCGAGTAGGAGCATGGTCTTTTGATGGAGCTATTAAAGTATTTTACTTTTCTTGTTCACTAAAGCATGAAATGCCACTGCCTTTGCACATGCAATGTGATCTGAACTTTTCCTCTGTGACCACACCATCCCAAACAGTGGGTCATCTGATTCAGCAATTACTCAATTTGCATGTGGACATCCTTATCAGTAACTCATTTCATGCTATATTTTCCATTTTTGCTTTGGGTACGTTGACCTAGTTCTGACTAATTGCTTCTTAATACAGCACAGATAAGCCATTTGCCTACTGTGTCTATTTAACTTGATAATTAATAATAGAAATAATAATAATAATAATAATAATAATAATAATGACGACTTGGGGGGGTCACTTTGAACTAAGCTTTTCTGTTTCTACCTCTTTTGTAGAGCAAGCTTCAAGTGATCCAAATTATGCATGGAAGGATGATGGAGTTCTCAGGCTCTGTGATACCCAGAGCTCACTAATGTCTAAAGGAGGAAATAGAGCTGGCTGGAGCCTTGCAGGTCCTATATTCTACCTCCAGAGATTCTGACCTTTTCAGCAAGCACATGCTGATATTTAGAAAGCTGGCCAGTCTTCAGAATCAAGAATCCTGATCATACCTTGGCAAAAACACTTAGGAGTATGGAACCTATTAAGCAAAACTCTCCAGGCAATGAGATATGTGAAAGCTTTTATTTTATATATTTTAAACCCCATGTTTAAGATAACTCTTTCATTTGAGCTGGACAAATGTCTATGGTCAGGAGCACCAGTGTTTTGCTCCCATGCTCTCCCTGAGGAATAGAGACTGGCAGAGGCTTTTCAAGCAATAAAATGTGAAAGTGCCATGTCAGGTGTCCAATGACAATCTTTGTGTTTTCAAAAACTAAAAATCTAACTCCATACGAAAAACTAAAATACATATGGAATTACAAGTAAAAGCTAAAAAATCAAAACAACTGAATATTTAGAGCAATCTTTAGCTAAAAGAGCAAGGGGGGAGACATGCTACCTGACACCTAGGGTGTAATTCTGTTGACATCAGTGGTAGCATGCTCAGCTGTGCATTTGGTCCTAATTATTGGGAAAAAGAATTTATAAATATAGAATTCATGGATGTAAATATATACAGAGAAATATATATATATATATATATATATATATATATATATATATGTATACACACACACACACACACACACACACACACACACAGAACTACAGTAATGAAAGCAGCAGGAGATTAGCATAGAAACAGCCATATGGAGCAATGGAACAGAATATAGATCCTAGAAGAAAACTCCCTCATCCAAAACCAGGTGATTTTTGAGGAAGATGCCAAGAACATATGCGGAGGAAAGAACAGCTTCTTCAGTAAAAAGCACCGAATAACTTGGATTTCCTTAGGAAGAATGAAGTTAGACCCCTATCATTTCCCACAAAGATCAACTAAGAATAGATGGGACTTAAACATAGGATTCAGGTTATAAAACAGCTAGAAGGGAACACAGGGAAAATGATCATGACTCTGAAATGGTATTTTCTTCTTTTGATAAAACCTCAAAATGTGCTGGAAACAAAAGCAAAATAGATAATTGGGATTATGTCAAACAACACAAAAGTTCCCTATGTAGCAAGAGAGGTGACGAACCGGACGAAGAGACACCCTATCGGGTGAGTGAAAAACATTTGCAAACTGTTCATTTGAGAAGAGCTAATGCCCAGAACACATGAGCAATGAAGACAAGTCAATGATGTGTGTTCCCCCATCCCCCCAGACCAGATTTCAAAATGGTGAGCAAACTGTCCTAGCCATACATCTGTTGCTGTGACAAAATACCACGACCAAGGTAACTCTTAAAAGAAGACATTTAATTAAGGCTTTCTTATAGTTTCAGAGGTTTAATCTATTATAATCACAGGGGGCGGGGCAGAGCACAGCAGCTGGCAGGCAGGTGCTGGATCAGGCAGTAGCTGAGAGCTAAACCCTAATCCACAGGCAGGAAGAGAGAGACTGTGGACCTGGCAAACCTCAAGGGCCAACCCAACAACACCCTTTCTCTAACAAGGCCAGACGTTCTAATCCTTTTCAGAGTGTCACTCCCTGCTAACTAAGCATTTAGATACAGAAGCCTATGGAGACATTCTTGTTCAAGTTTTCACGCAGACCTAAAGAGACACTTGTCAAAAGAAGACATGCAAATAACCATCAGAACTTGAAAAAGATGGTGGGAGACTAAGGGAAATGCTTACCCAAACCACAATGGGGTGTCTCACCTCCTCTCAGAAGGACTATTAAAAAAAAAAAACCCTAAGGTCAATGAGTACTTGCAAGGATATGGAGAAAGAAAATAATACACACTGTTGTTGGTAATGTGACACAGTTATTATAAAGAAGGTATAGAGGTGCTTTATAAAAAAAAAATTACAGTTAGAACTACAGTTAACCCATCTATTATATTACTGGATATACACTTCCGAGAAATGAAACAATATTACCAAAGATATATCTGGGCTTTCCTGTTTATTGTAGCACTATTCAATTATTTATTTATTTATTTATTTATTTATTTATTTGTTGTAGGCTTTTTGTTTTTTTGTTTTTGTTTTTAAAGACAAAGTCTCTGGCTCTGGTTGGCCTGGAACTCACAGGTGTCTGCCTGCCTCTGCCTCCTGAATGCTGTGATCAGAAGTGCACACGTCACAACTGGCTGCAGAACTATTCAGGATGGCTAAGACATGAAGAACTTAAGGCCCTTTACCTGATGAGTGGACAAGGAATATACAGTATACACACACTTTGGAGTATACAGTATACACACACTGTGGAATATACAGTATATACACACTGTGGAATAGTATTCAGCTGTAAAAGAATAAAAAAAACCTTGTTATCTGCAACAATGTGGAGGAAGTTGTGCAAGTCACAATGTTAAGTGAAAGAATCCAGGTACAGATACAGAAAAAAAATCCTATTTTCTCACTTATATAAGGAAGCTAGATAGATGTATGGACGTTAGTAAAGAGGTGGTTACCAGAGGCTGGGGAGAGGGGAAGAGAGGGAAGGCTGTGGAAGGACTGACCAATAGGTACCAAGTTATGCTTAATTAAAATCGATACTTTCTGGTCTTCTGGTGCATAGTAGGAAGAGGATAGGTAGTGGTGATGCCTATATATTTCTTAGATAGAGGATTTTTTTTAATGGTTTCAACACAAATTAAAAGAGTGAGGGCAGTAAGGTGACTTATCAGGTAAGGGCACTTGCAGCAACCCTGGCGACTTGAATTTGATCCCCAGGGCCCACACAGTGGAAGGAGGGAGCCACACAGGTTATATTCTGATCTCATTCACACACAAGCCCTAGTCTCCTGTGTGTCCTAAATAAATAGGTATAATGAAAAGTTTTGAAGTAACTTTATTTTCGATTAAAAGCGAGGCTAACACAACAGAAGAGACATTGTAGCTCCCATTGACTGCATCTCAATAGCATCATTGACTCTGGTGACTGTACTCCAGGGCTGCTGTAGAACTTTCCT
Organism: Mus pahari; assembly: GCF_900095145.1. NCBI lineage: Eukaryota > Metazoa > Chordata > Mammalia > Rodentia > Muridae > Mus > Mus pahari. The sequence continues at coordinate 77,406,442 of NC_034599.1, forward strand.
ACAGTGATAACAGAACGGCCGATCACTTGAAACATCCCCCCTTACCCCTCCCCCCCCTTGATGACTGTGTGGAAGCCCCAGCGGAACTCTCGGCTTCTCACAGCAACCTTGAGGTAGAAGTTGACTCTCCCACTTTTCTGATGTGCCCTAAGCTGTACTTCCTAGTGTCTTTCAGAGAGACCTTGCTACGTCTGTACCTTAGCTGGTGACTTCGTGCTCCTCTCTCTGGAAGAGGAGGTCTGGTGCATTTGTCATTTGTGCTCTCATTTCGAAGTTCTTACCTCTGGATAATCTGCATCGATACACCAAGATCAGTGTCAGATTTAAAGACATTTTGGTTTTCTTCATTGTAGAGGAAACCAAAGCACAGAGTAGGTTACAACGTACTCAGTATGGGGATCATATTATTGTGTGAAAACTCTAATTTCTTTATTTAAAAAGTGTGTGTGTGTGTGTGTGTGTGTGTGCACGCGCGCGCACGAGCGGGTCACAATATATATGTGATGGTCAGAGGACAACTTTGTAGAGTTAATTCTCTCTTTTAGGGACTGAGCTAAGGTAGTGAAGTTTTTTTGGCAAGTGCCTTCACCTGAGCCTTCTCAATAGCCCTTTTTTTTTTTCTTTTTGAGACAGGTTTTTTTCTATGTAGCTCTATCTGTCCTGGACCCCTCTCTTTAGACCAGGCTGGCCTTGAACTCACAGAGATCTGCCCACCTCTGCTTCCCGGCATCATCGCCAACCAGCTGTCCATGAATTTCTTACCGCAACGTTCATTAACAATAATATCATGGTCACACGTAAATACACCCCTCTGTATTTTAGAGTCTTTCCAGTACTAATTTCACAGGAAGGACAAAGGATGCCCACAGGCCACCGTGCTCACATGTGAACTCCTCCCAGCTATCGACACTCTGCCCGAGTGGCACCTTGAGTGAATGTGCCGTGACACATCTTTATCAGCCAAAGCCCACAGTTTCACAACTGGGAGTCAGACTCCATTTTGTCTATTCTGCAGGTTTGGACAAAGCCTCTCACGACGTGAACACAGCCCGGCGTGTTATATAGAGTAGTCTCACTGTCTTAAATTTTCACCAAGCTCTTCCCACCCACCCTTTCGTCACTAATTCCAGGCAACCACCGATCTTCTAATGTCAACCCCCTTTTTTTTTTTTCATAATGTCACATGGTTGCAAACAAACTGTGTAGCTCTTTCAGACATCTGTTCCCTTCTTACTCCTGTGCAGACAAAGCTCTGTGCCCCGTCATGGCTCACTGGGTTTTTGGGGAGGGATAGAGGTGCTGGAGCATTCAAAGGATATACTAGAGTATATCCATTCGCCTACTGGAATACATCATGATCACTCTAAAACTTTGGTGGTTTCAAACAAAGCTGCTTTAAACATCTGTGTGGATTTGGGTGGAAATGGCTTTCAATTCCTTTGAGTGAATGTGGAAGAACGTGCCTGATTGTATGGAAGGAGTATTTTTAGTGTTGTGAGAAATAGCCAGACTGACTAACAAAGTATGGGGCCCATTCTTGAGCTTGCTGACATGGTGTTTTGTTGTTGTTTGATTTTTGTTTTTGCTATTGAAATCTATTGGTCAATTTTATTATGCAGAAAAAAACTGGCTTTTGCATATTAGCCTTGAACTCTGTAATTCTTTCACAGACATTTAATAGCTTCATGAGGTTTTCTTTCGATGATTTTTTAAAACTTCTCTGAACTTGTGTTTTTATTTCAGCCGGTCTGCTGGTGATTCCTAAATGATTAGATGTTCACTGTCAAGATCTTAATTTAACTATCAAAACATGTCTGCTACTAAACGGATGCCTGTGTGGTTGGAATGTGGACGCTCCCTATCCAGGACTGTCCAACTGTGAGACAGTGTTCTCTAAAGTTCACATTCAAGACCCTTATAGGGATTACTAAAAAAAAAAAAAAAAAAAAGATTGTGAAATAATCATAATATTTTAAATAAGGTTATGATATTTGAAAAATATTTTCATTTGTGAGTGTATGAATGTCTTGCCTCAATATGTATATGTGTACTACATATCTGTCTGGTGCCTATGGAGAACAGAAGAGGGCATTTGATTCCTTGGAACTGGAATTATCGAAGGTCATGGGCCACCATGTAGGTGCTGGGTCCTCTGCCAGAGCAGCAAGGGCTGTTAACCTCTGAGCTAACTCTCCAACCCCAGGCTTATTATTTTGTGTTGGCCTTATTCAGAACTGTATTGTGTGGCCCGTATCATGTGTTTTAACATGTGATTACCCTGACAGTGGTGTTATTTTGGAAGGATATGAAACCTTTAGGACCTGAAGCCTTGCTGGAGGAAGTAGGTCACTGGTGAGGGCCATCCCCACTTCTTGTCCACTCTCTGCTTTCTTGCATTGGAGGACATGAACAGCCTTACTGTTTGTCTGTGTGCCTTCCCTGCAGAGATGGGCTGCAGCTCTCTTTGTAAACACTGTAATTGTATTGTAATTAGTACTGGGGGTGGGGCTTGCAGATAATGAGATGCACATGTGTAGGTCAGAGGGCAACTTTTGGGAGCTGAGTCTTTCCATTACGGGATTCAGTAATTGAATTCAGGTTGTCAGACATGCGTGGCAATCATTTTTAACTGGTAAGCCGTGTCACTCACCCAGAGGGTAACCCTTCATAAAGTGCGAGTTCATAGAAATCTTTACTTCTTTAATCACGCGTTTTGTCACTTTGCAAGAAGAGTAATGAATATACTCAGTGGGGGCGGGAGCCATTGTAGCTTCACTTGATTGGTTCACACAGAAGAGCTGACACCGCCCTCTTCTCTCCCAAAGTGTATACTTCTCACCTGCAGCATCCTTTCCTAAAAAGCTACGGAAGAATTCCTAGCCCAGCTTTACTCTGGGAAGCACATCGGAAACCTTAACTTCCAGGGTGTCTTAGTTTCTTCTCTCACTGCTGTGATCAAATGCCCTGACGAAAGCAGCGTAAGAGTGTAGCCTGTCACGCCAGGGAAAGGAAGACAGCACGGCTAGCAACTGGTCACATCCCGTCCACAATGACTGACAGAGCATGATACAAGCGTACTGTTGTTCAGCTCTCACTCTCCACGTATATAGTCCAGTATCTGACCAGGGAAGGGGGCTGCCCACAGTGGGTGCGTCTTGACATCTTAATTAATTTTACCCCCCTCCCCAGGCCTTCTCAAGCCTATCTCCCAGGTAATTATAGATGCTGTCAAATTGACAGCAGTAACCGTCATACAAGACGATAGAAACCGCAAGACAGGACCATTAGCTGTGTAGACATAACTGTGCTTTCTCTTACTTTACCATAATCTTTCTAAAAGATTACATGTATTAGTCAGGGGGCATGTATGAATGGGCCATGTGAGTGGAGACTGGAAGACAACGGGCCGGAATTAGTTGTCACCCTTTACCATATGAGTCCTAGGAATTGAACTCAGGTCATCTGGGTTGGTAGGAGGTACCTTTACTCAGTAAGCCATCTTGCCAGCTGAAATATTTTATGCGTTTGTTTATTTGTTTATGTGTGCACATATGGTATGCCATGGTACATGTGTAGAAGTCAGAGGACAACTTGCAGTAGTCAGTTTTCCTCTACCTTGTAGGTCCTAGGGATTGAACTTGGGTCTTCAAACTTGCTGGCAAATACTGTTATATAGTTCACTGATCTCATTCAGAATAGCAAAAAAAGAAAAAGAAATGAGCACTTTCTAGTCACTTCTAGTAGCAAGTAGGAAATGAATTAAACCTTTATGTAGAATAAAGCATACAGAATGACTGACAATTGTCTGACCACTGGGTTCCAGGAGGAATAGGTATATTCATACACATGTATATGAGTTACATTCCTGCACTATAGAATTTGAAATAACATGTAGAGAAGAAAGGCTTCCATGCATTTTCAAGACTATCACTTTGTTAAAATAAATAAAAGAAACAAGCCTCTCAGTTGTATGTTTTCACCTCTAGATTTAAAAATGCTAGTATGTTTGCTTTTTTTGTTAAGAAAGAAAATATTTGTAATAATTGAAGCCTCAAAAGCTAGTCTCTCTCTCTCTCTCTCTCTCTCTCTCTCTCTCTGTGTGTGTGTGTGTGTGTGCGCGTGTGTTCTCAAGGCTTGCAATAGGAATAAATAGAAGAAGTAGAAGCAGAACGAGCTTCTGGGGGAGTTCTGAGCTCTATTCTTGCTCTCTATGTAATCCCCTTGCCCCTGATTTATTCTTGTCCCACCCACTTCTCGCTCACTGTTTCTATTTTGTCCCATGCTTGCCCTCTTCACTTCCTAGACTCCACTTGACTCTTTACTTTCCTGTCCCAGACGCTGCCTGTTAGGTAGTCTCACACCTGCCTTTCCTTCCCGGCATAATTTTTGGACTCCCTCTGGTCCCGTGACCACTCAGTTCCTCCTGATTCCTTCTGGTTTCCTCTGCTCATCTCAAGACACATCCTAGCTGGGACCTGTCTGGGCTTCTGCCCTTCTGGTGACTCTCTGGCTCCTCCTACACTCAGTCTCAGAGCGTTGGCCAGGATCCTTAGCGATCCCACCACACTATTGACCGGTAATCTCCATCTAGAGAACAGGTGGTGTGCTTCAGCTATAAAAGGGCCCTAGTTTGTAATGAGCATTTTTCTAACAAAAGCTAAGTTAGCACTCACTGGTTGAGGTCCTGTGTGGTGGGAGTGAATGAAACTCTGCTGTCTTTGGCAAGTCCCCCTTCCTTGCTGTGTTTAATTAATTAATATTAATTATTATTAATATTATTGACTAAAGAAAAAGGACACAGAATATAATATAGCTTGTGCAGGAACACAGCTCAGATGACAGACTGCCACAATCAGTGGCATTACAGTGGTTAATATTTTGCTTTATTCATAGCCTAAGCCTTGTCGTTTATTTAAAATTTAAGTGTAAAGAAACTTGACTAAACTTATAAACTTATTAAGATGCTTCAAATGACTGCGTGGTTAGTTTTACGACTGTTATTAGTGTCACCTCTTTTTCATCAGTAATATTAGATAATAGAGGAAGTGTGCTGATTTATAAGCCTCAGGCATACCTCAAGAAGTGTGCTTTTATGTTGCTAAGGCCTGAGCATCTTACCTGTCACAGGTGACACAGTACAGCGCCCTGGCTAGTAAGACAGCGTCTCATGAAAACCGAGTCATATTTTAACTCGATGCACTGGATAGTTGTTTGGAATGTATTTTGTGCCTTGCTACATTTTTTGAATGTCTCATAGCGGTACATTACAATGGTATGTTATAATTCTTCACTCATGCTCCTTTTGCTACCAACTAAAATTTAAATGTGAATAACTGTATACTTGTTTTCGTTCAGCTTTTTATTCAATAAACATTCACTAAGAGCCTTCTGTGTGCCCGGGACTATCGTGTCAAGTGTGAAATATATGGGTACGATGAAGTTATTCTTTTAAAAATTGCATGGGTTAGGTGAAAAATCAAGAAATGGTGTGAATAGTTATAATACACTCTGATGTGTGTTAATAGGTATTTACAAATTGAGGGCAGAGAGCCTTCTGTCTGTCCGTAAAAGTTATGTATGGAAAGCTTCCGAGAGAAAAGGAAGGACAGAGAAGGTCTACTTGGTCCTTAAATCTTTCACACACTGTTCCTCCCACAGAAAAGGAAAAGTCACTTCTAGCTCCCTCGCCGTTAGGCCAGGTCACACGACTAGTTTGGACAAATACATTGTGAACAGATGTTCTGTGTGCTTCTTCCGCCCCGAGGCAGTGAAGAGCTCCTGTGCGGTTTCCCAGACTCTTTCTTTCCCTGTCTTCGGGTGGGACCTTGCTGAGGAGGGAGCCGCAGGATCACAACTGACTGAGTTCCTGACTGACTTTGTTCCTGGGGAGGACAAAGATGGCTTCTCTGGTAGTTAACGTTGACCGTAAACGTCGATGGATTTAGAACCACGCAGCAGACATCCCTGAGCGTGTCAATTAGGGTGTTTTCAGAGTAACTAAGGAGGAAAGACCCACCCTGACTGTGGATGGCTGCATTCCGTGGGCTGAGGTCTGGCACCGAATAAGATGGGAAGCGAAGGAGAGTTCACTCTGAAGACCAACACTCATAGCTGCTTCCTGACTCAAGATACAGTACGACCAGCAGTCTCATGCTCCTGCTGCCGTTCCTTCCACGTCATAACATCATCAGACTGTGAGCCAACATAAGTCCTTCATTCCTCCTGAAGTTACTTTGGTCAGGCACGTTGGCATAGCAGTGAGGGTATGAACGGATACAGCTAGTCTGCCGAGCTAGCCAGTCCATAATGAAGTTGATGGGCGGCAGGCAGCTGGAGAGCAGGGGAGAAAGAGGCTGGGGTGGTGAAGCTTGAAATTGTGTGGAGGGCTGAACAGTTAGTTGGCTTAGTCAGTAAAGCCATTGCCACCCAAACAGGAGGACCCGAGTTCAAGCCTTAGCACCAACGTAAGAAGCCATGCTTGGGGAAGTGGAGACAGGACTTGCTGGCCAATCTGCCTAACTGTCAGTGGATAGCTTCTAAGGCTGTGTTCTAGCCAGTGTGCCTGCACATATACACAAAACCCCACACATGCACAAAGTATTTTGTATTAAGCCATTGGATTTATGTGTATGTTTGTACATGTGTGCGTGTGTGTGTGGGGGGGTACAGCATACTCGACTTTGAACAAAATACAGATTTAAAATTCAATACCTTGTGGAACGAAAGTCAAAAGAGCTGGAAGATAGAGCCAAAGTCATTAGTTAAAAGACCTGAGAGAAAAAGCATCACTTTTCTTGTGAACCGTGGAGAAAAGGTTAGGGAGAGACAAAAATACAGGAAAATTTAGGGGCAGAGATGGAGGGAGTTGAAGCTGCTTATTTCAGCTACTCTATTGCTGTGATGTCAGAAAACAAGACTTCTGATGAGAAGGCAAAAAAAAAAAAAGTCAAAAGAGCAAAATACAGTAGTTGTTGAGGACATATTACTAGGAAGAATGGAAAAGAGCTGGTTAGACAAGGAGCAGGGGGAGGGGTCGGGCATTGGTGCTCACTCACTGGGCCTCTGGCCTCATGTATTTAAAGCAGCCAATCAGCATGGTTTTGCCATTTTCTGTAGCAGTGACTGTTATTGTGGGAGGAACATGGAAAAGATGATAGTGTGCATAGTTGGGGTTGGAAAGTTACTGTGTAAAGAGGCAGTCTAGACTACTAAGGAAGTTTGGAAAGGCATCGTTGAAGGGACTGATAGTTCCAACAGGGGGCCGTGGAAATGACAGGGGAAACTAGTCAAGCAAAATCCTCTGCAAGAAACTGGAGATTCTGATGGAATTACAGGGCCAGTCTATGAGTGCAGAAATGGGCTATCTGTGGACAGGCTACAGTGTAATGAAGTACTTGAGAATACCTATCATCTTCATCTCTGGCAGTTCTATTCCTAGACTAGTTAGCCATGTTTCCCCCCCCCCCCCGTACCTGAGGCTCTTCATAGGGAAATTTAACCTACATCAATGGGTTTTGTGATAGATGCCCAAATGAATGGAGACTTCTAAAGTTCCTAGACTAATACTCATCATAAAGTCTCAAGTAACCATCATCAACGGGGTGTATGCTGACATGGCTGCTGAGGTGCCATGAATACAGAAAGGCTCTGTAAGGCAAAGGCTTGGTGGGTGATCAGTGTGTGGGCACTGCAAATGTCAAGATGCTGGAGTCATGCAAAGAGAACACTAAGTCAGTAATGACTAGGAGGTTTGGAGAAAAGAGTGTTATAACCATGGCATGAGCTTCCAAAACTCAGTAGCCACTCCTACAACTTGTAGCCAAGACAGAGGGCATGAGAAACTGAACGGCCACTCCTTGTATGTGTTTTAGAGAATGCATCATTAAGAAAGAGCTATGTCATGGACTAAAGAGATGGCTCAGAGGTTTAGAGCACTGGTTGNTCTTCCAGAGGACCTGAGTTCAACTCCCAGTACCCACGNATCAGCTCACAACCATCTGTAACTCTGGCCTCTGTAGGCAATACACACACATGCATACATGTAGGCAAAACATCCATACACATACACATAGAATAAAATAAAACAATAACTTTAAAAAGGCATCTCAATCTATCAGGAGGAGGTAAACAAAGAAGTGAGGTTTTGTTGACATATGTGAATGAGGAGTCTCACAGCCATGTTGACTAAGATGTTTTTGAAAATGAAAAACCACTAATGACAGATGTCAGAATAGAAGTATCCTAAGAAGTATCCTAAGGGGAATGGGTGGAAGTATATGCACCATGAGCCAGCATTTCTGGGAAATTAATTTGCATTTAGTTTGNTTTACTTTGGTTCACATACCCATTTTTGTTTCTGCATTGGCTATAAACTTTCTGGAGAATATGTATTCTAAATTGTAAAAAAAAAAAATCTGACTATATCTTTTATTGTGTAAATAATGTAAATGCCTCTGCTACATGTAAGATTACTGAACAAGAAATAAATCCAATGCTATTTAAACTATCTGAAGTCATACAAATAATGTCCATCTCACTAATATGTTATAAAATCATCAAAAAGATTAACACTAGGGTTAGATAATCACAGGGAAAGAAAGCAATAGTTAAATTTCACTTATCAAAATACAATGTAAAATTCTTAATAAACAGCTAAAAACAAAGTCCAGTAGGGTATCAGTAATGACCTCCATCCCCAAGATCTAAATTCAGTTCATATCAGAAGCCTTTCAATTATATACTTTTGTTACTTGAAGTAATATCACAGTGGATGCTAAAAGGCTTTCAGATGAATTCAACAGAAATTCTTATTATAATAACTCTACAAAGAATATGAAGAGAAGGAAACCACCTAAACATGATAAAAATCACTTATGCAAAAGCACGAACAAACACGGCTGCAGATTCCATTTAAAAAGCCTTCTTTGGGAATTCCATAATCCACCTGTGTGTGGGTTGTGATGTTTATTTAAATGTATGGGATGCTTATCTAAAAAGGGACAGCAGGCTCTGAGCTAGAGATAACCAGATATGAGTAGAAAATGCAATCCATTTAAAACAGTACAAAGTAAAGTACAAGCAATTTTGCAAAGTAAAATAATAAATGAATAAATTTAATAAGAAAAGTACAGGGCCCCAGGGAAGAGAGTCATAAGATCTTATTGAAGGGTTGCACCAGGGCTAACAAAATAGAAAAAAAACACTCCCATTTCCTACATGGGAAGACTTATTATTACAAATACATCAATCTGCCCAAATTGTTATATATATTTAATGACTTTTAACTAAAATCCCTATGGTATAAGAAAAGTGAATTATCCTACATTTTGCATGGAACAGCAAATGTCCGAAGAAGCTAAGAAATATGTGAACATGAAAAATAATGAGAGTCCTTGTCAGAATGTTAAAATACCGTACAAAGTCAGCATAACTAATGATTGGGTATTACCTCAGGGATAGACTGATTGATTAGGAGCCTGAACAAGACTGCAGTAAGCATGGGAACTTGCTCTAGATTGAAGGTCATATATCATGTGAAGGAAATAAGCACTTTATTCACACATTAGTAAGTAGCAAATCAATGATATATTTGAAAAACTAATTGAACCACTATTTCCTATCCTTTACAAAGTACCATATTAGTTTTAAAAACATAAAATAGTAAAACTTCAAAAAAGTAACATACATTATAATATATTATATATGTAATAATATATGCAGTATTATTATATGTTATATTGCATATAGTACATATTATATGTTATAATACATAACATGAAATATATATATATATATATATATATATATATATATATATATATATATATATTTGGACACTGTGAACCCCATGGCTAGGAAGGAGTGAGTTGGCTGGCTTAAGCAGAGGGATGTGTGTGCAAAGGAATTGTCACAATTTGATTTTTTTTTTTTTAGTATGGAAGGGTTTGTATGAGTCTTACTTTCTTCCTTACACAGAGCACAGTCTTGAACCTCTGACCTGCCTGCCTTCAGGGGGAAAAGAAGAGTTAGGACTTCAGGCTGTGCTACCATATTGGGCTTATGGGGTACTGGAGACTGAGTTTAGATCAGTGGTTCTCAACTTTACTATGCTGCGACATCTTAATACAGTTTCTTATGTTGTGGCGACCCCCCCAACCATAAAATTCTTTCATTGCTGCATTAGAGCTATAATTTTGCTACTGTTATGAATCATAATGTAAACATCTGTGTTTTCTGATGGCCTTAGGCCACCCCTGTGAAAAGGTCATTTGCCCCCCACAGGTTGAGAATCAATGAGCTAAGGTTTCACCCAGGCTACACAATCTCTCTACTGAATGAACTATTTTTAGAAATTACAGGTATTATTTTCGCAATTAGGAAGTCTTAGTAATGGGTTCCATTCCTGTAAAGAGACACCATGACCAAGGCAACTTTTATAAAGGCAAACATTTAACTGGAGGTGGCTTAGAGTCTCAGAGGTTCAGTCCATTATCATCATGGCAGGAAGCATGGCAGCATCCAGGAAGATGCTGTGCTGGAGAAGGAACTGAGATTTCTGAATCTTGATCTGACGGTATCCAGGAAAGATTGGCATCCTCAGGCAGCTAGGAGGAGGATCTCAAAGCCCACCCTCACAGTGACACACGTTCTCCAATAAGGCCACGCCTACTCCAACAAGGCCACTCCTACTCCAACAAGGCCACACCTCCTAATATTGCCACTTGCCACCACAATGATCTAGCCCTCTCTGTTGTGGGTAAAAGTTATTGCATAGTAAGGATAGTCTGGATTGAGTATGGATTTATATATTTTTGTGATACTCTATTTTTGGAATCGTTCCCAAAATATTTTATGTGAGAGAAAAATTTTCCTCCAATAATTTGCAGTGAGCTTAATTATGTTTTCAAACATTTTAATAACAAATAATTATAAAGTGAATTATTGTAGTAGACATTCATCATAAAGTAGATTATCAAATAAATAGATAAATGAATGTGATATTAATATTCATTTAAATATGTCTTAAAAACATGATTATTGAGCAGTTCAGTAGCTTTTAGTGTGTCTGCCTCCTTCCTGCATGACAATTGAAATTACATTTCTTCCTGAACCACTATGTTCTTTGATGTCCTTGGAACAGTTTTGCCTGAGTAGGAAGCGCACCAGATCCTTCTGATCTGATGTTGCTAAGAGTTCTGAAAACTAATTCTGGGCGAGTCCACCATCCCAGCACCCAGCACCCAGCACCCAGCACCCAGCACCCAGCAGCAGAGATGTGTAGGGTGTCCCCTCTCTTGCTTTCCCAACATGTCAGCCTATCTTTCTCATTCTCTGTTTTTGCTCAGCTTCTCATAGCCCAGGGAACTCCAGTAGGTGCTAGCACACACAGTGGGCTATTTTTAGCTCCTGAACTTCCCTGGGGAAAGTTCCTTGAGAGCTTGAAGCCATGTTGAGAAAGAAGCTGAATGGAGCAACAGCTGGAGAGGAAGGCTGAGGGAAATTCAGTGCAGAGTCTGAGAGAATGGACAGGATTGTGGATGAAGGGAGACAGAGCCTGCCGACATGCCACGAGGAAGCAGGATGGAACTAGGTTAGGGAATCAGGCAAAGGCGAGGGCAGAAAGACTGTTTTTGAAGTCAGACAAGATCTCAAAGTGACAATTGTCATGATTTTTGATCAAGTGCTAAGCGTGATCACATCTTACCCAACCATGTGATTTAAACACATTCCTTAAATCTCTCTGAACCTGAGCTTTCTTATCTACAGAATGCCTTTAATACTTGTAGGGTATGAGGCCTGAAGGATCTAGACACACATAAAACACTCAAATGGGGCCTGCAGCACAGGAAATACTTACAAAAAGGAGCTGCTATTATTTTGTCTCACTGTCTATAATCTGAATAAAACCATTCTATTATGCTCATTAAAAGGCGAAATAAAATAATACCTTGTCAAGGGGAAGCATCTTAGCTCTGGTATCTAACTCAGTAGTATACACTCACTCAAGGAAAAAAGTTTCAGATGTCTTCCTGGGAGCATAATTCACACATAACAAGGCAATGCTCAAGAGAGTTATTACTCTGCATTAGCCGGACACTGTCCACCTCAGCACTCAGGAAGGAGGAGAAGCCTTCTGCACCATCATGGACACAGGTTAAGTGTAGTACAAGTTTGAGGGCAGACAAAAGCAAATCAATTCATCTACTTTAGACACTGTCCTAACTAAGTGGAATAAATCCCAAGGGCCAAGTTAAATAAAAGATAGGTAAAGGAATCAATATTAGCACAAGGAACAGGAAAACACAATGTAGTGTATATATGAGGCCTCAGGATATTTGGCCATGATTGTTAAACTTCAAAACAAAGATAATAAAATGAACACTAGAAACATAACTGTGTGTTCTAATTAAAACCAGGAGGACTCACAAGAGATCACCCAGCACTGGCCACAGCCTTGGACTGCCTGACTTTTAAGATCCTCCAACCCTTAGAAGAAAGCACCATTACGACCCTTCTGCACTGAAAAGGGCAACAAATGTCTTCACTTTTGCCTTTTTGTCTTTCAACTTTGTACGGAAGAGCAATACTAAGTGTCTTAGAATCATGGGATTCCACAGTTGGTGACACAAACATCGACTCCCTTCATCCTTCACAAGGGTAGGTGTTTTGGAAATCTCTGTAATTTTATTATTTATACTTAAACATTATCTAAAAGTTGTTTCTCTAGTGTCCTGGTTAGCTTCTCAGCACTGGCTGTTACCACCTTCAGGGAGGTTTCTTTGGTTCATGTTTTCATGTTCATCCATCACCTAAGGGAGCCAGATTAGGAACTCAAGGTAGAAACTGAAGCAGAGACCGAGGAGGGATGCTGCTTACCGGCTTGCTTCTCATGGATTTCTTGTCTTACTTTCTTACACAGCTCAGACCACCATCAATCAAGGAAATGCCCCACAGACAAACCCACGGGCCAGTCTGATGGAGACAGTTCTCCAGTTGATTCTTCTTCTCGTATGCCTATTTTGTGTCAAGTTGACCAAAATTAAGCAACTCGCTTTCCTTCTTTCTGGTTCCTGGAGACAGGGTTTCTCTGTGTACCCTTGGCTGTCCTGGGACTTGCTCTGTAGACCAGGCTCAGACTTGAACTCAGAGATCCTCCTGCCTCTGCTTCTCAAGGGCTGGGATTAAAGGTGTGCACCGCCACGACAGCTGTCTTACTTGTTCGTTCTCTCTGTAGGAATATGAGAGGCTTTGTCTTCATTGTCTGTTCTTTTTCCCTTTCATCCACGTCCCTGCCAACTTCCCTAGTTCTAAAAATTAACAGACATACCCTATAATTTTCACATGAGACTTTTTGAAGGAAACCTCTAAGCAACCTAATATTCTCCCACTGTTTTAGATTTCTAGATCCTTGAACCTGGGAAGTAAGTGGAAATGCACGTGTGTGTGTGTGTGTGTGTGTGTGTGTGTGTGTGTGTGTGTAATTATAGACAGAGTCTAAAGGTAACTAATATATGAAATGTTTTCTGGAAGTAACTCTTGAACAAAGATTTATGGAAACAAAAAGTAAACAAAAAGTTTACTGGAGATTATTCAAAGATCAACAGCTGAGGGAAGGGAAGGAAGCAGGATGGAACTAGTAAGAAGAAGGTCTGTGATGATGTCACAAGACACCATCCAGCACCTGTAGGTTAGGGCAGAGTCAGCCTTTAGATGGGAGATACCTAAGCTCCAGCTTCTTAAAGTGTAGGTTGTGGTGCCATATGGAATCATGTCACTAAATGTGGTGATGTCGAAAAAAATGGCAATAGTGAAAGATCTGAATATGTGAGAATCAAAAATTAATCCAAAGTCAAACTCATAGGGAATCTGAGAGGTTTCTGGGAGTGCCAGAGTTTTATCCTGCTAGATTGCTGCAGGTCTTAACACACAGTGTACATGTGCATGTGTAGTGAATATGCCTTTGTACCACATACTCCAGTGGATGCTGCTGTGGGTGCCACCTGAAGCACACCGATGTAGATCTGAGCTGTTGTTTGTTAAGGATTAGAATTTCTTCACTGTGCTTCTTGAAAGTTTTATGCTCTTATTAAAACATAGGGCATCAACTGTGGAAACAGATTTTTCATGTTTGCTTAGCACTCATCAAATAGTCTGTCTTTGAGTTACACTGTGTTGGAATGTCTGATTTTAAATTTTCTATATGAGTTGCTGATTTCAGTTTCATTAAAAAAAATGTTAAATGAAGGAGCTGAAGGGGTTTGCAACTCCATAGGAAGAACAATATTAACCAACCAGAGCTCCTAGAATCTAAACTACCAACCAAGGAGTACACATGGAGGGACCCAGGGCTCCAGCCGCACATGTAGCAGAGGATGACCTTGTTGGGCATCAGTGAGAGAAGAGGTCTTTGGCCCTGTGAAGGCTCGATGCCCCAGTGTAGGGAAATGCTATGGTGGGGAGGTGGGAGTGGGTGAGTGGGTGGGGGCACACCCTCATAGAAGCAGGGGGTTGAGATAGGGGGATTCTGGGGGGAGGGGTCGGGAAAGGGGATAACATTTGAAATGTAAATAAATAAAATATACAATAAAAGAGAGAAAAAAATCATTAAATGAATTTGATATGAAATTAATACTGAATTTCCAGCAATTTCTAAAATAAGACCGAAAAGACTTTTGCCATTTTGTAGGTATTCGCGAGCTGTTGCGCTCTCAAGCACTGAACATCAAAACACCCATCAACCCTGGAAAATGCTGAAGATGCTCAATGTCCTGAACCATCAAACATTCAGCTAAAATTTAATTCTTTATGTGAGGATAAAAAGCACATCTGTCTCATTAGTATGCAAATTTGCCTTCGTCTTTAATAAATGCTAAAATTGTGTGCATCCTGAATTTAAAATATTTGTTTGAATTATTATCAGTCAAGGTGTAAAGGGTATAATAAACCCTTATTTTCTATATCAGTATACCCAAAGTCATCTAGAAATGTCTCAGGTGAAAAGGGTCGCAAGTGGAAGAAGGTTTAGAAACTTTAGCCTGAGGGAAGAGGCTTGGAAGGGCAGCTGCCATCAACTAAAGGAAATTCCTCGGTCCTGAGGGACTAAACTGTTAGTCACAGGGCAGGAATTCGAGCAGAGCAGCTCAGCACCCTCCTCAGAAGTCAGAAGAACAGATGTCACCCTCCGGTCATGACTGGAGATGGACTGTCTGAGATAGCATTCCACTGGCCTCGCCCCTGCCGGACACAAGGCCGAACCCTTATGTTTGGGCTCTTGCTCTGGGAGAGGGATTGAAGACAGTGGGCTGCGGAGACCAAATTCCTTGCTTTTGAGGTTCAACAATTTAAGCTTCAGTACAGACAAAAATATTTAGACAAACGAAATATAAGGTTTCTCTGCTATGGGGGTGGTCAGTGGCAGACAGTTCCATAGAATGGGAAAAGTCCGGGTTTGGTTCCTAGTATTGTGCAAAACCACAAACAAAAAATAAAAACAGCATAGAAATAGGCCACGGCTAGAGCAGCTCATTAGTATGTTCATGGTTGTAGGTTTGAACCCCAGCAGCTCTGGGGAAAGGGCTCTTCAACCTCTCTCAGACTGAAGGAAGATTCTCTGAGCACCGAGGTGGATAACAGGTAGAATACAAGGTTCTGTGGGACCGTGGGGTAGGACATGCAGAGCAAAGGCCCAAGCAGTGAAGAGCCCATTCCTGCACCCTGGGGATTTATGGACTTGTAGGGACAATAGATTCAATCAGCAAGGGACTGGTGGGTCTGACTCCTAAAAGTCTCTTCACCGTAAGCATGAGAGGGAGTTTGGCTCCCTGAACTGATATTAAAAGAGGTGGGGGGGGGGGCAGTGTAAAGCTTTGCTAATGTTTTATATTGTAAAACTTTTGTTTTATATTCCTTTGAAAATGACTAATATTTTCAGAAAGAATATAAATGTATTATTATAATGAGTTAATTCTTAAAAATGTTTCATTCATTTTTACTCCATTATTATCATCATCATCATTATTATTATTATTACAATTTTATATCCCAACTCATTCCTGCTCCCTCCTCTTTCCCAGTCCCTCCCCCACCTTCTCTTCATCCAGTTCTCCTTTTTTCTCTTCTCTTCTCTCTGTTTCTCCTCTCATTCAGTTCTCTGGAAAGGGCAAGCCAAACCAAGAAAAAAAATCCTGTTTCATATTTTTAAAAATGATCACCTCTTATGGATTTTCTCATTTTACCTGATAAGTGCAGTTTACCACTAAAGAACAACTACAATTTCTAGCAAAATCATTATCATCTGATTTACACAGTATGTGTCTATGTATTCATGAAACAGAATATATCTATGGCTTAATGTGAATAAATTAAAATATAATTACATACAGTTTTCTCTAATTTATTAATTAGGTCTTCTTTATTTGGTTTATCATTACCTGCATAAATAAACAGATTAATTTCCATGTTAAATTTTAAAGGAACTATATGTGTCATCAGTTCACAGAGCACCTAAATTTACAAATAGAGCCCTGGTAATATTGTGTTTGCTGTCATAAAACAGTTGTACCAACTGTAAACATACAAAAAAGAACTCTCATTTGAATAATTTAAATTGCAGACCACCTTAAGACAAGTAGAGTTCCATAATAAAACCAAAGTTGTCTTTATTTTTTGTATATATTACAGTACAAAGCCTTTTTTTTCTTGTACAGTTGTAGACTTAGGAGGTAACACACACACACACACACACACACACACACACACACACACACACCATTTTTCTACTTTTATTTTTTGTGCTGCTACTCACAGAACTTAACTAGGGTTTAAACCCACAAAAAGGAACTACAGTGAAACCTGCAAGTCTGACGACTTCTAGAGTTTGATTCCAAGCCATGAAAACAAACTCTGGCTAATTAAACAGGTGTCATTTGGGAGGCTGCAGATGAGCTCACAGGATCAAAGAGAAGACCGATGAAGAGTAAACCAGGGAGGGCAGATCCTAAGGCAGTGTAGGGGGGAAGGCAGGAGGAATCTGTTGACAGTGTCCTAGGCAAGCTCCACTTGGGTTATTTTCTATGTGAGCCTTACCCTACTCCTGATGCAGATTTTCTGTAGTGTCTACAAGGCCACTTTGCCTAAGGCAGGCTGAACATTGTCCATGGAACTTCCACAATGCAACCTAGTAGATGGGAAATCCAACTGTGATTCCCCGAAAGGGAGAAGATTTGAGACCGAGAAACCGGCAGGTACTTAGATTCTACAATGCAGGCTGCTGCAGCTCTTATAATACTTGTTCAAAAATGCCACATATGACTTTAACAATGTTGGTAGTTAAAGAATTCATATGGGAGGTTATTATAACCAAACAGAGGTTTCATTAAAAATAATGAATAAGAAAAAACAGCACACGCTTATTTATCAATTGTCATAATCTCTTTGCACTTGAATGAGCATAGCCCACAAACCAGGACCTAAGCTGTATTCCCCATTGCTCTTTAATGTAGTAGGAGATCTGGACTAACAGAATCTTTCCTAAGGTTTACTACTTTCTTCATTCACAAACAAAGGACCCATTTCTTGCACTAATTAAAAGCAATAGAATTCTTTACTCCTGCTTTCTGCCACGCTATCCAGGGTCAGCTTGCCTGTAGACTGTTTCTGGAATCTGAGTAGTAGAAGAGCATCTAGCCTCTCTAGAGGAATCTGCAAGACTCTATCTCCTTACTCGTTCAAGCCAATCAGTGGCAAACATCTTTGGAAGTCGGTGAGAGACACTACTGTACAAAGATTTGCACATTCTGGTACTTAACAATCCCTATGTGCCAAAAGAAATCTCATAAATTGGAAGAAAATGGAAGGAAAATCCATCCCCATATGTGAATAGCAGACATAGAGTATTTAAGAAAGCAAAGATGAGGGACTGCTGTCTAATAGAGGACAGAATAGGGCCAAAGCTGGCTCAGAGGGGACTACAGACAAGCATTAGATATATTCATTCATTCATTCATCCATTCATCCATTCATCCAGCAGTTAGTGAATGGCTTTGTGAAGTCAATGTTAGGTAATGAGAAATGTCTGGAAAGCTCAGAAAATATCTGCAAAGAGAGATGGAAAGGTTGTGAAAGCCAAAGGATGCTGCAAGATAACATCTTCTCTAGACATGACAGGGATGGCGCACACACAAACTCTCATCAAGAGTTCTTGCCTAAGACCTACACAGCTGCAGTTCATGTGCCAAAGTGGACGAGAGAGAGTTAAGGAGACCTCACTCTTGGGCCAAAGGGTACAAATCCTTGACTGTTAAAGGAGGGAGATCAGTTTTCATCAAGGAAGAGCTCCCTGATAGGTTTTCTAATCCCAGATGGTCAGCCCTACATAGAAGTACAGTTGGGTAGCACGATTTGGAACTCAGGAAATTGTTGTTGGTTGTGGTGTGTGTGTGTATATAACAATAATTATAAAGAAGGGGTTATGAATTTGAGAGAGGGGGTAATGGGTTCATGAGGTGAGTTGGGGAGGTCAGAGGGAGAGATCAAAATGATGTGAATACAGTGTGCTCACGTTTGAAGGTTTAAAAAAAATCAAAACACAAACATAAAATCCAAATAATTATGGGAAAAACCACAATGGCTTTGGAAATGAAAGATGATATAAGGGATCAAAACAGAGAGGGAGGAAGGAAAGTTATTTAAGAAACAGCAGGCCTGCAGGTACCACTTCATAAAAACAGAAGGAACTCAAAGGCTAACAATCAGTGCCTGTGCTTTGCTATGCAGAACTTGAATTGTTTTTAAGGTCCCAGTGTGTCTTAGCAGAGACAGACAGTGCTATTGTGTACCTGAGAAAACGATAGAAAGTTTATGTGATCTTTCCAGGACAGTTTGTAGGTTTGGGATTTGAACCCAGACATGTAAGAATTTGGAGTTGTGGGTTTAGTTTAATCCACCTCTCTGCACATTTGTAATAGCTGAATAAATAATCACCCACTATAAATTTGGTAGCCCTGATCTATTTTAGACTAATTCTAAATAGCACATTAGTTTGAAAGAACAAATTAATACCCATAGCTATAAATATTCCTTTTAAAATTATACCATCATTTCCTTTTTATAGTTTCTTTCTCTTCCCCCAGCAAACTCCAGGATTGAATTGTCCTTCAATTTAGTCTTTATTGTAGAATACTTAAGTAGACTTGGAGAGTGAGGGGAGGTAAAGTGTTGGAAAGTGTGGTTATTTTAGCAAAATTGGTTCATAGTAACACTCATGGATGGATATAGGTGGGAGCCATAGTGGTCTAGGAGCTCAGGGAATCTTTCTTACAAGTTTGAAAGAAACTTTCTTACAAGTTTGAAGGGAACTAACTTAACATCTTATTGGGCAACAACTGGCTTACCTTTCCCCTCAGTTTAAGGCACATCTTTAAAAGCTGTAACATTTCCTATTCAATTACAAGATTACTCATTTTCATAACATACATTGTATTATATTCATATTCCATGGAAATACATTTTTATGATGTTAGCATTTTAAAAATATTTAAAATTAGTGATTAAAACATTTAGAAACTAAAATTAATGAAATGTAACCGCTTGATACTTACAATCTCACAACATAGCATGGAACACAGATCGACTTAAGTAGTCATATAAAAGATAACTTTTTGATAACTAGAATTATTTTGATAGCTATTGATTATCTTAGGACTGAGGACTGACTTTAAAAGACTCCACCATAGAGTTTTTAAGTTAGAGAAAGTAAAATAATTTAATTGTAGGCATCAAAAGACAATGTATATAAAGTTAAGGTGCATGACTTTAATCCCAGCACTTGGGAGGCAGAGGCAGGCAGATTTCTGAGTTTGAGGCCAGCCTGGTCTACAGATAAGAGTTCCAGGACAGCCAGGGCTATACAAAGAAACCCTATCTTGAAAAAAAACCAAAAACCAAACCAAACCAAAAAAACTAACTTTGCTTCAAATTGGTAAAAACTGATTTCTTTTTAAGTGTCCATGTACTAAGTCATAAATAATTTTGCTTTAAAAAAACAAACCATACTTTTTAATTTTGTGAATGTGTGTTTATTATGAGGCTGTTCAAGCCATGTAAGAGGACAATTTGCAGGAAGCAGTTCTCCCACCACGTGGGTTCAGGACACCCGCCTACTGCCTACCGCATGAGCCTTGGTAGATAGCGCCTTAAAATGTGGCAGCCCAGATACTGATATTTTTGATTCATACCTCATATGACTACACAGTGAAATCTGAAAATAAAGGCCATTTTACACAGTTATATTAAGTCAAAGAACCATGTACAGCCCTCACCACCCCACCCCACCCCCCAACCCTCCATCCCACTCATCAGGAACCCTGATTGCACTGACAGCATTCACATTTGCATCCCTGGGCAGAGCTCATTTTGCATCCCCAGATGCAGACAGCCTGGTGTTTCTGCGGGCTCCATTTAAGCTCTCCATTTGGAGAATAACAAATTCAGCATGCCCCAGATGATTCCGCATCCCTGAATCCCAACACCTGCTGGTGTGTCTCCAGAGAAGTATGGGTAGGTAAACAGCATCTCCAGCTGCTGGAGCAGGAAGAGGGGCCAGTTCTGGGTTCCTCCTCCTCTCCCTTGAAGCCCACCTAAATCCCCAACTCAGTCATTTCTACCTGCTCAACATTCTCGCACCTGTTTTATTCCCACCGATCCTTCTGCTTCTTGTGGCCTCTGCCTTCGTTGACACCCTGGCACAGATCCTTTGGTAGTACTGAACCATGCTGAGTTCCATGTGGAACAAAGTTCTTTGGTTTGGTGGGGTGAGGTGGGGTTGGGGGTGGGGAGGTGCAGGTGGGTGTGGGAGGGTGCCGGGTCCATTTTGTTTTCTTTGCCCAGAGCACACGACTGCCCATCACCCATTCACTGCTGTGTTCGGTAGCTTCTTGGGGACCCACTCCCTTCTTTTTTCTCTTGCCTCAACTCATCTATCTTTATTCTTCGTTACTCTGTGACTTCTCCCTTCCTGGTGCATTTTAAATGTCCTTCCCAGACCCATCTTACAACTGAATAGTTATCAAGAACCAAAGAACCTGGTGCCACTTCCATAAATATAAATGTATGAACATTTCATCCATCACAATCCCCAGCTTTATTTTTTTTCTTTTTTGCAACATTCTGGTAAAGGCTCCTCAATTTGAATATTGAGGAGAGAATTTCCATAATCTCTCCTGATTGCCTTTAGCATCACCGTTTAGGCAATTTGTAGGAATCTGTTTTCTTCTTCCCTGATGCAGATCCAAGGCGTTTTACTTGAGATTGCCCCCAGGGACTTGTAGTGCTCTCCACCGCTGCATCCCCAGAGACTTGGGTTTAGATATTCAGTCACACGTTTAATAAGGGAAAATATTAGCCAGTGCTAGGCTGTGTCATTCTCCCACATTGCTTCCCCAAAGCGTGATCCGACTTGGCTGGTCTTCTGTCACAGTTTGGCTTCTGATCTGAATCTTCCACTCATGGCTTCTGGTTTCTTAGCCACTTCATAATTGGCCCAGGCTTGGCTTCCTGCCAGTGTCCTCACCTCCTTGTTTGGAGACGATGAGCCTGATGCTTGTCTGGTCTTGATCCTGACAAGTTCAGGGCAGGGTGTGTTGCTGCAGTTGAGTGCTCACATTCATGTTCCCATGTTGTGTCACATCCACAGCCCATGTGACCCTCACAACTCCCTAGAAAGGAAGACACTTGTCACCTTTGAAACTTTCCATAGAGTGAGGTGCATATTCTTTTTGAGACAAGGTTATTATGAATCTTAGGTTGGCTGAGGAAGATCTTGGACTTCCAATCTTTACCTCCACTTACCACGTTCTAGGACTTGATTTCAGGTGTGTTTTGAGGGCCACAAATTGAGTAGCCTTATTTCCCTTAACTGATTTTTCTCTCTCACCTATGGACAGAATTTAAGAATTCACAACTCTGGGTAATATGTGTATGAGTTTAACACAATCTCTTTCTAGAGCCTCAATTCCTCTTGGGAAAGGATAATTATTTGGGGTTTTCTGCTCTGCTTACTCAGTTCCAAGGCACTGTCAAGATGCATGTGGGCAGAGTGGTCGTAAGAAGAGGCTTTCTGACCTTCAGTTCAGATGATAGGCCTCCGGGATCCACAGTGGGCTTTGAAGTTGGATGCCTGTGTGGTCCTTGAGCTTGTGGTTGCTGGTGGTTCCTTTGACCCCACCACTCGTCCACTTGCCTGTATGCCTCACCTCTGGACCTTGGTAGCCCAACGGTCCTTTCAAGGTCCTTTCTTTAACCCCCAAGATGCATAGGCAATTCTGTATTACATACTCATTGCGAACAGACTAGAGAGGCAGAAGCACAGACACACTGTTCTAGGTAACTGTTCATCTCATGCTCCCTCGTGTTCTAGGAGGAAGAAGAGTCCATCAGCTTTGAATGTTCCCCAGCGCACCTGACACTACACGTTCCTGGTAGGGACTGTTGAGAGCAAGACTCATTCTCTGCCTCTGTCTCTCTGTCCCTGTCACCTGGGCTCAGATGGGCTGACACTGCTCTCCTCTTTGATCTCTGTTCTCTCTAAGCTGCCAGGTCTTCCCTCAGATCTTATCCTGAATTCTCTCCATTCCCAATTCTTGGTGGACTTCCATGAATAAAGTCAATAGGGGGTAAAACGTATTCAACAAATTGCTGAGTTTTTTTTGATAAGTCTGAATTTCAGGACATGAGAGTGGGACGCCAACTTAAAATGCCAGCTTTGAATACTAAAATTTGAATACTGGGGTTATATCTTTTTGCATTCCAGATTTACTGTAATTCCACTGTCTTGGAAAGAATGAATGAAAGTCACACATTAAGGAATGGAAAAGGAAAAAGTCATTGATATATGAAAAATATTCCCTTTAAAGTATTGAGTTAGAAAACTTACTAACCACACCAATTTTCATTTATTGGAACTTACTTTTAATTGTGATGTCAGTATGAATTAGCAAAATGTTTAGTATTAAAGAAAAAATTAAGTATGTAGAAAAATGTAAAATATTAGATATAAGGAAGGGACACCTTTTATTGGACTTTGGAAGGATTAGGCTGCCAACATTGTATAGAGATCAACATTCATTTTACATGTATGTTGATATACATGAAAGTTTCAGATACATTACATATTATATAGTCTCTCTCTCTATATATATGTATTAATTGCTTTACATCTATGAGTGAATTTCCCAATTTTATAGAGAAGAAGACAGCGTAGAGATTTATGGATTGCCTAAAGTCAACTATTTGCAGTTTGGCTAGGTTTACCTGACAGTGGGATTGGTGTGCACCCTCCATAAAAACCTCTCTTACGTAGAATGAGTGACTCTAAGGGCTATAGTCCATCACTTGGTGATACTAGTGTCTCATATGAAGGTTTTTGCTGAATAGATGCAGGTACTCTAGCCATAGGTGTGCGGGATAGCTATTCCAGCTATGTGAGATGGTTGTTCTGTTAATTTTTTTCACAGTAGCAGCTATTCTACTACATATGTATTTTTATAACACTCCATTATATATCTTAGATATGAACAATATAAGATCAATTTAAATAAGAAATAAAATCCATCTTTAGAATAAGGCATATGAAGTCATTTTATTAGTCATTTACTAATAAAATGAGATTAGTATATTTCATATAGAAATGACCTTAGAACTCTTGAAAATATTTTCTTTTATTCTTCTAGCATGAAAATTTCCATTGTTTATTTTCTTTAGGATTTCTTAAGTTCTGCAATGAAAAGAGTGGTTACAAATTTACCTACCTATTCATAAAATGTACTTTAGAAGGATTTGCCTTTATGCATTTTACGGTATGATTTTCACAAATTAAACTTAATGACTCATTATATGTGCCATTTAATCCAGTTTCTCTAGACACTTCATGATTACAGGGCATAAGCATGTTTATTCTCATCGTAAGTTTTTTTGTTTTTTTGTTTTTTTTTTAAGTCAAAGGTCACAGATACCTGGTCTCACTTGTCAAATAGCTGACTGAACTGGCACAATGCAGATGTTTTCAGACATTGGGTTTAAAACTAAGGTGCATAAAAACCCAGTGTGGGTGTGAATAACTTGCTTTGGAATAAAGGTTGAGCAGTTTAAAAGTTACAGTGGAGGTAATTTTTGAAAATTGGAATGATTAAACAAAAAAATTTAATTATACAAAATAATTTAAGCTTTCCGAAATAGACAATAAAATAATAATTTAAACTTTCTTATTATAATAAATCTGAGGTCCTGATTTCTTATATAATTCTCCTGTTAAAGCAGTGGTTCTCAACCTGTAGGTTACAACCTCTTTAGGGGTTGAACAACCCTTTCACTGGGTCATCTAAGACCATTGGAAAACACAGATATTTACATTACAAATTATAATAGTAGCAAAATCACAGTTTTGAAGTAGCAATGAAAATAATTTTATGGTTGGGCTTGTCACATGAGGAACTGTATTAAAGAGTTGCAGTGTTAGGAAGGCTGAGAACCACTGATTTAAAGGAACCAAGCCTCCTTGGAAAACGGGATGGTTTTCAAGCTGGCCCAGGGACTCCACAAGGTGAGCCCAACACATTTGATGGTAGCAGTAAGCAAAATGTCCTGATCATACATATTCACAGAAGTGAGGCAAGGGACACAAAGCCAAGACCACGAAGGGTGGAGGCAGGCAATGTGAATGTCCTAGTTAGGGTTTCACTGCTGTGACCAAGGCAGCTCTTACAAAGGGAAACAGTTAATTGGGGTTGACTTACAGTTTCAGAGGTTTAGTCCATTATCATCATGGCAGGAAGCATGACAGAGTGCAGGCAGACATGGTGCTAGAGGATCTGAAAATTCTGCATCTTGATCAGAAGTCAACCAGGAGACGATTGTCTTCCACGGGGCAGCCAGGAGGCAGCTCTCTTTCAAATTGGGAAGAGCCTCAGCACTAGGAGACCTCAAAGGCCACTCCCACAGTGACACACTTCCTTCAATAAGGCCAAAACTACTCCAACAAGGCCATACCTCCTAACAGTGCCAAACCCCATATGTGAAGCATTCACACACTTGATTCTGTGGGGCCGAAACCTATTCAAACCACCACAGTGAACAACAAAACAGGATAGGATTAAACACCCAAATATGAAACAAATGGCCATGAATCCAGACCAATATAAATTAAAGGTTAGACCAACTAACAGAGAGTGGGACCTGGTGATGATGGTCTATAGTCCCAGCTACTCAAGAGCCCAAGGCAGTAGAACCACAAAGTCTGGAAAACAGAGGCCTGCTATTCTTAGATTCTACCTTAAAATAAACAGCAGAAAGAACCTAGCATGTCTGTGGCCTTGGGCTTAACCCCCCAAAGTAAACAACTAAATAAATGGAGGACTATCAAATCTTACATGCAGAAGAACGCCTCCCTGACCCCTAAAAAAAGGTGCAAAAAAAAATCTGTCTAAAAGAAGTTAAGTCATTGGACTTCCACTCCTTAAGTGCAGGTTCTGTCTGATGCCTTCCTTCTAAAGGTCACCAGAGAGATGGAATCTCAGGTGCTTTCTTTATAAAGGAGAAGCCTGAAAAACCCACCTTTCTAAGTAACTGTGGTGTAACAATTTCCTCTGAGTTCTATCCTGGAGGGGAAACCAGTCAAGACTCTGGAAGTAAACAAACACAACAGTACCCAAAAGACTTGCCAAGATCAGGGCTAGGGAAATGGGTCAGTGGGTAAAGCAGGTTTACCAACCATGAATACTAGAATTTGCATCCCCAGCACCTACATACAAACCAGGTATCTGCTTGTAGTTTCAGTGTTTGGGAGGTAGAGACAGGAACTCTGTAAGCACAATAGACGAATCCTGAGCTCCACTCACAGTGAGAGGCCATAACTCAGTATACGAAATAGAGAGCCAACAAGAAGGATACCTGTGTTAAAAGGGAAAAGAGAAAAAAAAAAAAAAAAAAAAAAAGCAAATCGAAATAGCTGATAGCTAAACATCAGGTGCTTACGCCAATGGTCAGAAATGGACTGCCGAAGCCACATGAAGGCAATCAGCTGGAATGCTGGACTGAGAGCACCATTGAAGAGCAATAAAACTAATGTCAGTTCATGCTTGTGAGGGTGTGGAGTAAGGGGAACACTCATCAATTGCTGGGGGGACTGCAAAGGTGTAGATACCCAATAAGTGTTTCATCCTACCATAGAGACACAAGCTCAACTACACTCACTGCTTCTTTATTTTATTTTATTTTATTTTATTTTATTTTCGCGGACTTGATGTGAGATTTATTATTGAACCTGATTTGGTAGGGGATAGGAGGGGACTGTGGAACCCTTCAGAAATGCGGAGCTCTCCACTTGTCCAGAGGACCATGATTGGGGACATATTTGACACCACAGCCATCAGGAATGAACCGCTTCTCAGCAACAATGTCTTCAAATTCATCTGCCTTAAACTTGGTGAAGCCCCACTTCGTTGAGATGTGGCTCTTCTGAAGGCCAGGGAACTTGTGCTTCTCTATTTATAATGGCCATAATCAGAAAGAGACTAGATATCTGTCAATGAATGAATTAATAAAGAAATGTGGTGCATTTACACAATAGAATATTATTCAGCTGTTTTTTTAAAAAAAGGCACCATGAAATTCACAGGTAGATATATGGAACTAGAAAAAAATCATCTTGAGTGAGGTTACCCAGACCCCAAAAGACAAATGTGATATGCACTCAATTATATGTGGATGTAACTAGTCAGTCTTCAATAGGCAGGCTACTGTCCATGTAACTGCAAAGGTTATGCATAGAGTAAGGGACTAGGAAGGAGGGATACATAGCTCCAAGAAGGAGAAATAGAGTAGATAGCTATGGATGAATGGGGGAGGGTGGGGTGGAATGGGAGGATCAAATGGATGAAAGGAGAGGGAAGGAGTGAGGAAGGAACTATGGGGAGGGACAGCTAAGGAGCATTTGAAGGATCAAATGGAAAGCTAATACAGAAGCTTCTTAAAAATAAATGTGTATGAAAGAAATCTGAGTGAAATCAAATAACAGGGGGGATATGGTGGTCTGCATATACTTGGCCCTAGGTGTGGCACTATTAGGAGGTATGGTCCTGTTGGAGTA
The DNA here is from genome assembly GCF_900095145.1 of Mus pahari. Taxonomy (NCBI): domain Eukaryota; kingdom Metazoa; phylum Chordata; class Mammalia; order Rodentia; family Muridae; genus Mus; species Mus pahari. The sequence continues at coordinate 77,433,581 of NC_034599.1, forward strand.
GGTGTGGCCTTGCTGGAGGAAGTGTGTCACTGTGGGGGTGGGCTTTGAGACTCTCCTCCTAGCCGTGTGGGAATCAGTCTTCTCCTGTTTGTCTTCAGAATAAGATAAAAAACTCAGCTCCACCAGCACTCTGCCTGCCTGGATGCTGCCCTGCTCCCACCTTGATGATAATGGACTGAACCTCTGAACCTGTAAACCAGCCCCAATTAAATGTCCCTTAGAAGAGTTGCCTTGGTCATAGTGTCTCTTCACAGCAATGAAACTCTAAGACAGGAGACAAAGCCCCAACTAGGTCTCTCTCCACCAAAAGAAACCTCCAGTGCTGGGAATGGATTACATAAAGTTCAATTGACCAAAGAGACCCCTTTGGAATCCCTAAACAACCCAGGCTATTGCCAAGGCTATTGGCTGATCTCCACAAATTGATAGTAAGGCCCCTTTGCCAAAGACAATACCTACACAACTGAACATGGAGTAGATGAACTAGTTGCCTACATAGAGCCTTCAACCCTACTGACAAGTGTTCATGGTACTAGAAGGTCTCTGCCTACCACCAGAGGAGACAGGCAAACACCAACCCAGCTACAACCTCTGCAATCTACAATGACTCCTAATGAGGTTCTGATATACTTATATCAGAGTGTCTCACTCAGCCATCACTAGAGAAGCTTCTTACTGCATTAGATGGAAACAAATACAGAGACCCACAGCTGGACAATGTGCAAGAGAATGGGAGACCTTGGAACAAGAAGTTCTAAATGGGCCGTCTCCTCAATTCCCTTGATGGGGTCAGAGAACTCTTCGGAAGAGAAGGCAGAAACATTGTAAGAGCCAGAGGGATAGAAGACAACAAAGAACCATGTCTTCCAGACAGGACAGGACTGTGGCAGCATGCACAGGGCCTGCACAAGTCTAAGCCCGATGGGGGTCCCAGTGATGAGAGGGGAAGTTAACACAAGCCCTCATCCCTAATCTGGAAGCTATCTTCAATTGATAACCACTTGCAAAGGAAAAGTTGGTTTTCTTCAATAGAGTCTGACTGGGTATGCAAACCACATGTAAGGGAGGCAGCATTCCCAGCAGTAGATAGCCAACATAAAATGAAGTCATTGATGGTTTTGGAGGGTTTTTATTTTTTAAACCCTATAGATCTTTTGTTTATATATTATGGTTTTTCTATGGGTCTTCAGTGTGTGGAAATATATGTGTGTCGGCATCTGTATGTGGGTTTTGTGTGTGTGTGTGTGTGTGCTTTTTCTTTGGCTCTTTTTTTCCCTGTCTGCTTGTTTTGTCTTATTCTGATTTGTAAGTTTTTATTTTAATCTTAATATTATTTTTTAGATGCCTATTTGTATTCAACGAGAAAAGGGAAGGGTGTTGATTTGGGTGGGTGGGAAAGAGGGGAGGATCTAGGGGACGGAAATATGTATGGAAAGCATATTTTCAATCTAGGAACGGAGGACACAAAGCTGGAAAGGCATGCTGTCAGGAAGAGGTAAAGGGAGGACTGGAAGGTGAATACAATCTCAATACAGTGTATGGATTTACAAAATATTCATATGTATGAATAAGATGCCTATTTTATTTCGGGTGTGATAGTTTATTACACTTAGTTTAATTTTACTTTTCAGAGAGACAGAGTGAAAAAAATTACCGGCTGGGGAAGAATGGGTGGAGACAGGCAAGACAGGACTGGTTGTGAGCTATTAACTTTGGAAGTTGGAGAGAGAGAGAGCTCAGAAATTCTTTATACGATTTGATATGCTCATGCTAAAAAAATTCCATAATAAAAAGTGATAAAAATAAATCTGCCCCGTGAAGATAACCCTTTAATAAGAGGTATTGTGTCCCACTCCAAATAGCAAAGTGTTTTTTCACTTACACACTACCAATTCCCAAAGTAGCAACATGAAGATAGAAAGTAACATTTAAGCTGTGTCTACAGGAGGCCTAAACCTACTAGTTGATTTGATCAACTCAGACAAAACAAAACAAAACAAAAAACCCAAAATACAAAATACAAAACAAACCCCCTAGTTTATAACCAACTCAAACTGTCCATTTTGCTGAGTTTACTGGAGCAGATTGACAATACTAGAAAGTGGATTAGCAGAGCAGATGTCTGCTCTGGCACTTTAATGGAGATAGGATTTAAGGAGAGAACTTGGAAACGAAGGCAAAATTCACCCAGGTAGCTCTCTAGGCAAAACAGAAGGGAGATCCATATTTATTTTCCAAGAAGTCATGTGCACGGGATAATACTATAAACAAGACTAAAATCATGACTGGAACATGATCAAGAACCAGTCATTTGCGTACAATTTAATAAATCCCAAATAACATTTTAACAATATACAGATGAGCTGAACTACTGTCTTAACGATCAATATGCCACATTTTAAACAGTAGATGCAGCTACTCTCCTGTTGCAGGGTATCATGTTGCCTCATTTTGTGACTAAGACAAAAATAGGTAACATTATCTCTGTTTGTCAAACAGGCAGCAGACTCTGGGAGGGCTCCTCACCTTCCTGTTGCCAGAGGCAGAGGGATGGGGGACCTAGAACCCAGGTGTTCTGGCACCAAGTCCTGCATTCTCTGTTATACTGTGCCTCTCGAAGGAAACACATGATATATGCTTGTAGCTTCGACTTGGGTTTTAGTGGAAAGAAAGTTGGCATCTGTAAGTATCTTAGGAACATAAATAACCTCTTTTGCCAAATTCTGGTGCTTGTCAATAAATTGGTGCTTCCTTTTATGATTGTATATTGTAAATAGTCGATATTACATGCAAAATGATGTTCCATTAAGGTAATAGCCTGTTTGCTCAATGGTGCATGGCTGAAATCCAGAGATTTAGCTCTGTGAGGAGGATGCTGAACACTATTAGACTGTCTGATGTTGAGAAAAGAAGATGAGTTGGGGTATATTAAAATATTACATAATAAACTTATAGTGTCAATTAGTGACAAGCTCATCATTATCACCCACTGTCTGACAAATGGGTTTATTCTTTCATGAAGCCAGGATTCTTTCCCACCTCTATAGAGTTAGTCCACTCACTTTTCACGCTTTCACCACTGCTGAAATCCATTTTCCAGTCTATTTTATGTGCAAAGCAAGCCACTCATGGTGGCCTGGCTGTTCTCACCTTCACTTAATGACCATTTCCATCCCTATGATTTTAAGCAAGGCTTTGGAACCAATCCCTGCCTTTCCTTTGGATTTATTCCATACCTTTTGGTAACTTCTCCCAGATGACTCACTTTTGCCTTTGTTTTTAATTAAAGTTTCTTTGTATGGTTCCTTCCTGAGAATCCCCAAGATGGATAATCTTTTGCTCAGCAGTCAGTCCAGCCAAGAACAAAAGTATACACATGAGTTGCAACAAAGTTTATGTGAATTGAATAGGAGTACAGTTTAACACCAAAAAAAAAAAAAAAAAAAAAAAAAAGTCTATATTTCAAAAGCCACAGAAGAACTTAACAGTCAATGCTTGCCATTTCGTCAATATAAACAAACTGAATCACCCAGCACTGTACCAGCGGAAAAAGGACATAGTTCTAAAATCGTTTTCCTGATTTGATGCAAACAGCTTGATTATACCTGACAATGTGACCCTTGGGGGTTGCTGAAATGTATTTTGCCACTTTCCCTCATGCAGAATAATCAAACTACAAGGACCTAAAATGTCACTTCACCAGCAGAAATTAAGGAAACAGGAAGAAATAAACTAAAAGAGAATTTTTGTTGAAAACATGCTTGGTGGGCCATGGCAGAATGGTGATGTGCATTCCTTGGTAGCCCCACAAACGGGAAGGATCAGGCATGAGGGCTTGATGCTAAGGTTGAGGAGATGTGGGTCTTCAGGAAGAATCACACCAGGCAGCTAAGACAGATCCCAGTATGTCACTGGATGACACGTCCCTTGTTTTAATGGACATTACTTTTCTCTCACTATACTATTAGGATCACAAATTTAACCCAACACAAATTTATCACCAGATATTCTAGTAAGACTCTCACAGATGGAAAAGTAATATGCCAGCTGGGTTTCCAGAAGCTACAGTATTATTGGTCCTGTGGAACACCTACTACCCCACTTCTTCCTCTGACCATCCAAGAAAAGAATTTTAGAGACTCATAATGGGAGGAGGTCCACCTGGATATTCCAGAATAATCAGCACCTTAGGGTTTATATCTATTTATATCATTTATAATATCTATTTACTAGTAGCTATACCACATTCATATCTATTAGGTACTCATAAGGTTCTATGATTAGGGCATCACTTTTCTCTTTATTTTATTATTATGTTTGTAATCATCATCCTGCCTATCACAAAGAATAAAATGATATTTACTTGGAACACAGGCTCTTTCCATTTCCACCTTTCAACATTCTCTTAATTGTTAGACTACTGGCTGCAATCTGGGTCAACTACCACTCCAACACACTCCACACATACACAGCTCTTACTCACCTGCCTCATAACCCAGGGTGTCTATAATTTCATTCAATATGCTCCATGATAATATCCAAGAGCATAGAAAATTTATGAGAAATAAATTACTTTTCATAAACCAGATAAGGAAATGTTCATTTCCCTATCTGGCATCAACATATCAGCCATCTTCGGGGGCAGGGGGAGGCTCCAAATTTTGTTTTCAAAATGAAATGCACTGAGTACCTTAGTACCATGAAAGAAGTCACCAAATATGCGACATGGCAATCCATTTGAATCCTTTGAGTAAAAATGACAATCGATGGATTTCTTCAGAGAAGGACCTTCAGAAAACTTCTACCTCCTTCTCAGTTATAATTTGTACAGCCCACATAAGTGATCCTAATAAAAAAATTAAAGTACTTTATTTTCAAAGAACAGTTTTAAGTTTTTGAAATGGGATAAATATTTTTGAAATAATTTTATTGATTAGGGGAGTTAGTTTTCTCTAAGTACATTGTACAAGTTAGAGGCAGCGTTAACCCTAACTCTCATTAGGCTTTAGCTTCACGGCTCTTGATCTTCTAACTGCTGATTCTGTTTTTCTGAAGAGGTTTGTAAAAGCTGCATGATTCAGATGCTTTACCCTTTGGATCCATTCACCCCTGGCGAGGGGAGTTCTGTACCTGAATTGCCTATCTGCTAATGATGATGCTTTCTTAAAAAAAACACACATCCCACTGTATTGGTTAAATCTGCTAGACTATTATACTTGCTCACAGATTTTCATTCCTCTCGACCTCTGCCATATTTCCCTATAGTGCTGTGTACTTCTTTACCCTAATGACTTGGAACTTAATTTGCAAAGTGATTGTGAGCTTCGTGAAGAGTGCTATCTATGCTCCAGCCGACACTTCCTTGTATGGTTTGACTTTATCCTACCCCTTGCCCCTACCATGCTCCAAATAGTGGTTGTTGCTTTAATGTGGATTCCCAAAGAAAAGACTTAGAGCTCAGGCAAACTCAGCACAAACCTAGGCAATCTCCATCCCTTAGGTAATGTCAGCAGGATAAAAATGTTTACGGTTGGCCTGAATATGGCCATTGCAACTAAAGCAAATTGGTGTTCGCCATTCTGCCTTTTAATCCCTCACCCCACGTCACCATAAGGCACCCATCTATCTATTTATCTATTCATCCATCCACACTAGTATTATTTTTGGTTGACAGTACAAGTGTTACATTCTGGTTGCCTTTAACTATAACAGCATGTCTTTTAATAGTTGCCAAGGACTGAGTCACAGAACACATACCTTCTCTTCCCTAGAGACAGTCCTTGGTAAGAGGGTTTTAAAAAGTAAATTAACAGATGTACACAGGAAGGAAGCTTACATCATTGAAGAGTTTAGATCCTAAACATGTACTGTATATTCACCAATTTAAAAAACATGTACAATCCACTTTTTTTGGATTATTTTTATAGAACAGTTTTTTTTCCAGTTAATTATTTTTAATTATGCCTCTATAGAATTAGTGAAAAATTTCCCTACTTGTTTATCAAAAAAAACATTACATGAAGGGAGGTCATGACCCCTGATAAGCGCTATTTCCATTTTAAAGCATTTAGATGTGAGTTTCTGACTGGTGCTTTCCAATGTGACCAAATTAATGCTGTTTCAAATTTTGAGTTTCAAGTCCCTCAATCAGCGATAATGCATGATATTTTATGAGTTCACTAGATATATTATTTACTTAAGCATGCCAAATTATCTACAAATCTATGCCTTGCCTTAAAGGTACGAGGATTCTAAACCACCAACCTTGAGTGTGCTGTGGCCTTGTATGTGGGTGCACTGCGTGTAAGCCAGGAGGTGATTTTTGAGAGCTGTTCCTCAGGAGCCATCAACCTTGATTATTGAGACAGAAACTCATTAGCCTAGGGCTTGCCAGCGTGATGAGACTATGACCAATGAACTGCAGGGACCTCCCTGTCTCTACCCCTCCCCAGTGCTGCGTTTGCAGCCATGTACCACCGTCTCCAGTGCTGCGTTTACAGCCATGTACCACCGTCTCCAGTGCTGCGTTTGCAGCCATGTACCACCGTCTCCAGTGCTGCGTTTGCAGCCATGTACCACCGTCTCCAGTGCTGCGTTTGCAGCCGTGTACCACCGTCTCCAGTGCTGCGTTTACAGCCGTGTACCACCGTCTCCAGTGCTGCGTTTACAGCCGTGTACCACCGTCTCCAGTGCTGCGTTTACAGCCGTGTACCACCGTCTCCAGATTGTTACACTGAAGACTGAGGATCAAAATCAGGCCCTTGTGTTTGTAGGGCAAACACATTACGAACTGAGCTACCTCCTCGGGTTAACTCAACATTTTTGGATATGTGAGATATAAAAGAAACCCAATACTTCACAGGAAAAGCTGTCTTTGAAAGCAGTGTGCCCATTTTTTATTTTCCAGCTGCTTTAATGGACTTGACTGGGCTCTGTTCGAATTGCTGTTAACTCTGAATTGTAAGTGTAGCTTTATTCAAATAATTTTTAAAAAATAAATTATCAGTTGTGTTTATATAAAATCTGAATGCTTTTTAAAAATGCAACATAATTTAAACAAAAGAAAGAGCAAGATAAAAATTAATATCCAACCTGGTGGTGGCACACGCCTTTAATCCCAGCACTTGGGAGGCAGAGGCAGGCAGATTTCTGAGTTTTAGGCCAGCCTGGTCTACAGAGTGAGTTCCAGGACAGCCAGGGCTACACAGAGAAACCCTGTCTCAAAAAAACAAAAACAAAATTAATAGTCAATAATTTAGGTCTAAAAATATTCTAATATATAGAAAATGCTGAATGTCTTAATGCCTTTGTGTATATGTGGTAGCTAAGTGTGTGTGAGGGAGTGTTAAGTGGATAGAGAGATAGAAGAGATGGATATAAAAAGGAGAGAGAGAGAGAGAGAGAGAGAGAGAGAGAGAGAGAGAGAGAGAGAGAAATTGGCGTGTACCTTACTCTAAAATAAAACATGTACATTGCAGGGAAAATAGCCTTCAAGGGACATTGAGCCTTAAATTATAGCAGATATTCAGCAAGTGTTGAAAGAATGGAGTGGGCCAAGCTGGAAGATATGTGTCTTTTGGGGGAAATTATAAAAATGTAGGGAGGCAGTCTGGGAGCATCCTGTGAATATCTAAAGTTAGCTTCTGTTCATACCTACTTGGAATTGATGTGAAAGATCAAATCCAATCAGCTGATCTTTTATATTAGGGTGATCTGTGATAAGTGGATGCCCTTGGATGGCTGTTTCAGGCCTGGAGGGCTGAGCAGGCACAGGAAGATTCCATTCACCCTACAAACAAGCAAAGAGAGGATAACAATGCCTATAATCACATTTGCTAGAGAACAAGATTCTGGAAAGAGAGTATAGTGGGCTGCGTGGGATCCCCTGAAAAGGCCCCTGTCACCCCTGTCACTTTTAGGGTGGTGAGATTACCGTGGATAATCCAAGTGGGCACTGAGTTCAGTGAGGAGCGAGGCAAAGAGGCCTTAGACAGATGAAAGTGGAGAAAGCCAGGCAGCAATGTTACTCATGGGGTTTGCTCCTTCCTTCCTTCCTTCCTTCCTTCCTTCCTTCCTTCCTTCCTTCCTTCCTTCCTTCCTTCCTTCCTTCCTTCCCTCCAAAGATTTATTTATTTATTCTATGTATATGAGTACACTGTGGCTGTACAGATGATTGTGAGCCTGCATGTGGGTTTTGGGAATCCAACTTTAGGACCTCTGCTCGCTCTGGTCAACTCCACCTTCATAGTACACTGTAGCTGTCCTAAGACTGCACCAGAAGAGGGCGCCAGATCTCATTACTGGTGGTTGTGAGCCACCATGTGGTTGCTGGAATTTGAACTCAGGACCTTCGGCAGAGCAGTCAGTGCTCTTACTCTCTGAGCCATCTTGCCATCCCGCCTTCCTTTCTTCCCTCTGTCTGTCTGTCTTGGGAAGGGGGCAGCATTCGAGATTCTGTATGTAGCCCAGGCTGTCCTAGAACTCACTCTGTAGATCAGGCTGGCCTCAAACTAAGAAAGATCCACCTGCCCCTGCCTCCTGAGGGCTGGAATTAAAGGCATGCACTACTAACACCACCACCTGGCAAATAGGTTTTACTTCATAAAGATGTCCTTGAGATCGATTTCACTTTAGAATTGTGCACTTAAAATGGTTATTGTATAAGTCAGCTTACTGTTACTGTGACAACATACTCAAGTAATTACCACTAAAGCTGGAAAGGTTCCTTTGGCCCAGCCCATGGTTAGTTGATCTCAGTCCTTTCATGATGTCCCATCTCGGACCACAGTGACATGGGCTGGGAACCCAAATCCCTTTAACAGATAGGTTCTTAGGCCTTGGAACATTTAAGATTCAAACTAAGTAGCTCAGATGGAAAAATTGTTTATTTTAGAAAGTCTTTAGAATGTTTTATAGAAATACATATAACAAAATTAGATTAAATATAGAAATAAGAGAATACAGAAAGTAGGACAGAATAAATCTGAAAAAGATAAAATTAAACTGAGTGTTTTGTTCACAGCACGAGTGCTGAGAGGCCGTGTGCTTTTGACTCTGGGCGTTTTAGAAGCTACTGCCAACAAGAAGACTAGTCACATGACCCTTATAAAAAAACCACAATTTATAGTATGCTCTCAATTAGCTAAAAATAATGATCTAACCTTAGAAGGAAATATGCATGCACGTATGCATATGTAGAAAAATCTTAGAAAGATGTACACTGAATGTTAATTGGTTATTATTAGGCTACAGTGGTGGGCCATATTTCCTTCTTTATCCTTTTATACATTTTCTGATAATTTCACACTTGACTTGCAGCTTATAATTAGGAGGGCGCTTTTGTGCCTCTTGATGACTTTTGTATACGTTTTCCAGCACCTCAGAGGGAACGAAGGAAAAGATATCAAATGTACAGAGCTCACACCCATTGAGTCTGGCTACAGACAGGAGTGAAGACTCCTGGGGAAGGGACTGGCCCCTGTGAGCTGGAAGGGCTTCAGTAGGGCAGTGCAGGTGTGTGAAGCCTCGGAGAAACTACTCTCCCCGCCCCCTCCTCCCAGAGCCATATCCAAATCCCATGGCTTCATCTGCAAAGGACAGAGCAGATGCAGGAGAGGGCAAGGTGAGTGGGAGAGGGCTGCGTTCCCACCCCCCACCCCCCACCCCACCCTCTGGGGAACGTAGACAGTTGCTATTTGCTTTTGTCAAGGCCTGCCTGAGAGGCTAATTTTCCTCCCTAGCCATTATATCCCACTAATTTAGGCACATTAGGGGTTAAAGTTAAAAGAGGAATGTGGCATTCAGCTGGTGATCCTGGGAATTTTTGACAGCTCGACTGACATATAATTTATATAGTGTAAAATTTACCCACGGAGGTGTATAATTCACGGAGTCTTGACATGTTCACCTGTTCACACAGAGTTAGGCAACAATTTAGTGAACTCCGGTTCTCATACACGACAGGCAATGAACACCTAAGTTGCACATTCGGTCTTACTTTTTTTTTTTTTTTTTTTAATGACTGGCTTCTTTCACTAAGAGTAATTTGTTAAGTTAATACATATTATAATATGTATCAGATCTTGGTTCCTTTAAAATATTCTAATTTATTCATTTCATGTGTATGAGTGTTTTGCCTGGTTTTACGCATACCCACCACATGCACACCTGGTGTCCAAGGAGAGTGGAAGAGGGTGTTGGATTCCTAGAACTGGAGCTCCTGATGACTTTGAGCCATGGTGTGACTGCTGAGACCCAAGCCCAGGTCCTCTGCAAGAGCATCAAGAGCTTTCCTTCCCTCTTGCCTCCTTTTTATGGCTGAATAGCATTGCATTGCCTGGATATATTACTGGATATATTTTATTTATCTACTGGGTAGCTGAAAAAATATTTGAATTGTTTCTATTTTGGCTAGGGTTTTTAAAAAAAAATAATTTATTTTTAGCTTAAGGAGTTTTATTGGCGTTTAAAAGAAAAAAACGTTGAAGCAGGCGAGCTATAAATCTCACCAGCTGCCTCAAAGAGGGAGGCAGAAAGCCATATTGTTTTAGTTAAGCTGAGCCCTGGAGGTCAGCCACGGGGTGGACAAGGCTGGGAGAGGAACTTTAGGGGAAGAGTGAGGGATTCCCAAGTGTTAGGAAAAGAATGCTTAAGGGAGAGAGAAAGGAAGAGGAGGAGGAGGAGGAGGAGGAGGAGGAGGAGGAGGACGAGGACGAGGACGAGGACGAGGACGAGGACGAGGACGAGGAAAAGGAAAAGTGACACTTTTCTGAGTAATTCATTAAAGTGTACAAACTTAACAAAGCTATAAAAAGTTGAGCCAGGGGTGGGGAAATCCTTTGAGGAAAAGTACATTATCTAAAATTATTCCACCTTTGTCTTTAGAGTGTTTTAAGGTTGGCCCACATTCCTGAGGGGTGGTCCCTTGGCCAGGTGAGTGACCAGCACAAATGAATTAATTCTTATGTTTTTGTGTAGTTTGTCCCGATTATGGAAAAAAAAAAAAAAACAACTTTTTAAAATGGGCCTTACAGAGCCTAATGAAGGCTTCTGTAACATCCTTTGTTTTGAACATTTTACTATAAAATCATTTAGGAGTTGGGCTAAAATTGGAGAGCATATACAGTCCAGTTTCATCATGAAAGTCTGAGGCCCAGTCCCAAAGCTATTCACTGAAGCAGATCAATGTCTGGACTAGAGTGTTAAGTCCGAAACCTCACATAAGCTTCCAGGTAAGATGATCCTTTAGGAGGAGATAAGAAGCCAGAGCTCCCTTCTTCCTGGTTCAAAAACCAGGGACATTCCTGAAACTGTTGCTTTTTGGTCCCATCCTAAGCCTGTCTAACTCATTTCTGTCTCCTGTTCTTCAACCCTTGCACAGGAAATAACTGCTACTTAGGGAATCAGTGCATTATCAACGTGGCTTTTTTGAGTTGAGTAGGGTCATCAGGCGTGACAGTTGGGGGACCCCCCCTCCAGTGGAGCTATCAAGGAGGCCCTGAAAGTGTCTCAGCAGTTACATTTCTATAATAGCAAAGTGTAGGGCGACATAGAGGTTCTTGGCTGGTGCCTCTTGCCTAGATTGAGAGGCAAGGGAGAATTAAAAGAAAGGTAAGAGTTATTAGTATCGTAAGTCCTAGGCAGAGAACCAGGAGAAGTCACAACGGAATTTTTTTAAACGTCAAAATCAAAGCCCATTGGAATTCTGTGATGGGCTACCAAGAGGACCAACTCATCTGTTGGAACCCTCCTTGCCATTGCCTTTGTCTTCCAAGATTAGATTTAAGAGTCCTAGGACGATCCCAGGGTCTGCTTTCAGGCAACCTGATAACTGTTGAAGAGTCTAGATCTCACTGTAAAGTCCTTTCCAGATACTTCTAGAGAGGGGGAGAAGAAAATTAACCAACATTTGTTTGTTTGTTTGTTGTTTTTCATTTTTTGGTTTTTGTTTTTGTCATTTTTTAGACTAAAATAATAGTGATCCTCTTGTAGCAATAGGTATGTGGTGCAGTGTCAAACTGAGCCAATGACATAATGTCCTATGTCTTGGAAGCATTTTTTCTTATCAAGATGAAATTATCGAGAATCAGTTATCTAAATAACATGTCACATGGGTTGTGTAAATAACATGTCTAGGTTGTGTAATCCTTTGGACTGTTAAAGAAACAAACCAATCATTGTCATCTTTGGTTATACTTTCCTGTGCATAGATCACGTAGGTGACCATAAATGACCATTTCCTTTATTACCAATAAGGCTAGTCGAGGGCCCAATCCTCAGGGAGCCCTTCACCTTGTGGGGAGCTGAAGTGGAAACCTAAGGTTTCTTTGGACAGTCAGTTGTATTGGACGGTGTTTTGCTGGGGAAAACATGTAAAGGAATGTTTTCCTGAAGTGGACACAGGTTAAAGACTAAGGAAATTCATGAAGGAACATTTCACGGAAGCAGACATGGGAGAGAGGATGTTCTGCTAAAGTAAGCACATAAAAGGACACAGGATGAAGGATTCCTTGCTAACAACACACTTATATTGGTTTGCCTTTCACTGAGTAGCTGAGCTGCATTTGTAGGAACTCCACAGAGAGAAACACACCAAAACTACTTCTGGTGTTGTGCTACAGTTCTTACTGTGTCTGCAGACTCTGGCTAATTGGCAGAGTGATGCCAGCTGAGACAGATGCCCACGGAGGACACACTGGTATTTGGAAGGTATAAATAGGACTCAACGGGTAGTGAAGGAGGTGGAGCTTGGCTTGCTTATAGAACTAGCTGAGTCTTCACTGATCTTTGTTTCTTTGAGAGAGAGCCACAGCCGAGAACTTCTGACATTCCTCTTGGTCCTTCCTGCTGACTGGAGCCAAGGATGAGGCCTGGCTGTTTCTGCTAGGCTGGGCCACCGCTGCTGATTCCGGTTTGCTATCCTGACTCTGTGAATGTGTTTACAAGTGGTTTGAGCTGCCAGTGCTAACCTGTAAACTGAACTGCTGATTTCCAGATAACACAGATAGGAGTTGCTCCAAAGAACCTTCCTAAAGATCCACCCCACCCCATATCCTTTCTTTTCTGCTACCTCTGGTGGGTGGTGGGCTACAAGGGAGGTTAAAGTGTTTAAGAACCATTGAGAGCCCTGCCTCCTATATTGGCTGAATTGTTAAGATGTCATCAATAACATTCCAACAATGAGACTATTTCTTAAAGTTTCCTTCCTTATGGAAGTCTTACAGGGTGATTAATCTACCTCACTTGATGTAATTAAAGACATTAAAATGTTACTCATAATTTCCAAATAGCATGAAATAACTTCTATTATCCTTTGTGATAACTGATTATTGTACCTCACAGATACAATTTCTATAAAAAATAGATTCATCATTTTAGTTAGTTCTTATAGCTTCAAGTTAAAAGTCCCAATTTTACAAGGTTTTGTGATGTAATAAAATAGATACACAGTTTCCTGTCATTACTGTTGAAGTCACTGTAGGGACTTAGCTGAGATGTGAGGTTGCGTGTCCAGTTTTCAAACGGCACAAAATAGAACAGGTGCTTAGCTCTATCACTTTCAATGACATTACATAACAAAGTCTAATTTCCAAATCACCGGGATAAAATGTTCTTGGGGAAATTCAATTTAAAGAGCAGAGCAAGAGTGATCTGTCATGAGCATGCTCACTATTGTAGAAAGAATCTCTCATGCTCTGTATGGAAGAGCTTCTCACCTAGCAGTGAGAAGCTGAGGGCCAAGGAGCGGGGGCATCATGCAGGACAAGATAGTGATTCTGGCAAAGAGTCAGGCACAGGGAATTTTTGCTCTGGACTTGGAGGAGATGGACTTACGGAACTGAGGAAAGGTAACCAACCATGTGGCACACATGGAATATAATAAATGGGTCATGTAAGTTGTGACCTAGTTGGGGAACAAGCCCAAGCTTATGGTCTAGGCATTTATTGACATACAAATTGCCTCCACGCCATTAATTAGGAACCAGGACACGGGGGAGAAGCCCACGGTTACAATCAGATAGGAATGGGGCCTCTAAGAAGCATTAGCACTTTCTTCTTATTTATAAATTTTAAATTGACTTTTATTTGGGTCTGGAGAGATGGCTCAGTGGTTAAGAGCATTGGCTACTCTTCCAGAGGACCCAGGTTTGATTCCCAGCATCCTGGCATATCACAGACATTTGTAAATCCAGTCCCAGGGGATCTGAAAGCCTCTTCTGGCTTCTGAAGGCACCAGACACACTTGTGACACACATGCAGGCAGAACATCCATTAAATACAATTTTAAAAAATGAAAATGATTTTTGTTTATGGTAATCTGTCTGTATATGCACCATCTGTATGCAGTGTCCACTGAATTCAGGAGAGGGAGTCAGAACCCCTGGAACAAGATTGTGAGCCAGGTAATATCGGCGCTGGGAGCCAAACCTGGGTCCTGTGGAAGAGCAGACAGAGCTCTTAACCCCTGAGACATCTCTCCAGCCCTTAGCATTTTCTTCTTAAGGAACTACAGTCTGAGTTAGCTTGTTCCTGTGTTCATGGTGCAAGAAGGAAGAAGTTTATCTCTGTCCTTTGATCACCAATGATCCTAGAAGACCAAGTCTTTTCTTCTCTCCGGCTCCCTCTTCCCCTGGGGCTGCTTCCAACCCTGGGTGTGTAGGACCCCGAAGGGGGGAACTCCCTTGAGTCCGGAACTCTCTCGGGTCCCCAGAAACGCGAAATACACCTTGCTGTAATACACATGAGGTACTTTATTGACGAGGCCCCGGGTTGACTCGTATCTCACGCAGGAGACAGAGGAAGACGACCCAGACCCTCAGAAGTAAGGGGTTTTTATGGGGTTAGGTTTGGGGGGGTACGGGGAGAGTTGGCGCGGCCACAAGCAGGTGACTCATGGGAGATAGTACGTGTGCATCAGCCAGAGCGGCTGGTGTGTGACCCTGAGCAGGCTGGGGGGGAGATACCTTCTTGCCAGATGGTCCTGACATAGTAGTGAGATTTACGCGCCAGCCTGAGCGGGGGAATTCTAGAGGCCGGGGGCTTATCTGAGTCCGTGAAACCTCTGGTCAGCGTGTGACCCTGAGTGAACCGGGGTGAGATGCCTTCTTGGCAGATAGTTTACGAGCTAACCCTGACAGCCCCGGCTGGCTTCGGCACTCCTTTCCCTTATCTTCATGGTCTTGTTAGTCTTAGCAGGCCGGGTGGGCTCCGTAAAGTCTGGGCTTTGTCTTTTTACAGTGTTCGGCCTTGAGCCTTTGAATTTTTCTTTTCAGTCTCAAACATAGGAAGATGGGTGCCTGGCTGGGGCAACTGAGATAATTGCCTAG
>NC_034599.1:77448917-77487502 GCF_900095145.1 Mus pahari
GTGACCCTGAGTGAACCGGGGTGAGATGCCTTCTTGGCAGATAGTTTACGAGCTAACCCTGACAGCCCCGGCTGGCTTCGGCACTCCTTTCCCTTATCTTCATGGTCTTGTTAGTCTTAGCAGGCCGGGTGGGCTCCGTAAAGTCTGGGCTTTGTCTTTTTACAGTGTTCGGCCTTGAGCCTTTGAATTTTTCTTTTCAGTCTCAAACATAGGAAGATGGGTGCCTGGCTGGGGCAACTGAGATAATTGCCTAGCTAGCTGTCAGGTGGAGGAACAGAAGACCTTCAGCTGCCCTAAGAGAACAAAGGCTCTTTACTAGCCACATTCCTAATGATCTAGGGAACAGGTTTTGGGGAAGTGTTAAAGTTGGAGCTCCACAGGTGCAGGAGAACAGATCCTAACAATGTGGCTTCAGTGAACACAAGGGGAACGTCTGTCTCCCAGATGGGCAACTTTCCTTTAACATTTGCCTAATTGACCATCCTTTTTGCATGTGGGGAGTCTGAGGAGTTGTGTGTGTGGAGGTCAGAGAAAAACTTTCAGGAGTTTGTTTTTACCTTCCACAAGAGAGGCAGGGTCATTTTTATGGTTTCTACTGCTGTGTTATGTACACCAGACTAGCCAGCTGCGAACTCCCAGGCAAATCTGTCTTAGCTTTTGTCTCGATGTAGAAGTGTGGGCCGTTGCATATTGCTTTTGAGGGGGTTGGGGATGTGGACCCTGACCTTCAGGTGTTATGAAAGCATGACAAGCCCTTATATTCACTGAGCCATTTCTTAGGTCCTGGTGGTTGGGACTTCATGAAGAGTTTAAAGGTGAGGGATCATGGGCGAATCTATGCACTTTTCCTTTATTGCACTTTAGTTCTTTCCTGTCTCTGCACACTGTTCAGATCCTCTGCCCTGTCCCTGAGAGCCAGAAGTCAAGCATTGGGAGAATCGAATGCAGTAAACTTTTAGAACTTGACTCCTGTTGATGCAAAGGTGGGGAAGAAGCCATGACATGGAGGCTTCTGAAAGTAATGCCTCCTCCACACTCCACTACAAACCCTCTTGGCCTCCCTCTCTCATAGGCTAGCTCTTTACCTTAGAGAAAAACTTATGACCTTTGACCCAGTCAGCTAGCTTCTATGACCAAATAGCCCCTGGCCACAGTGCCTTGGGCTAGTGAAAAGGTGTAAATAAATTGCTTTCATATTATATAGCCACATGTGGTTGGCAGTTGTTCAGGAGAAGCCAGGGCTTCTGCTACATAGTGGTTCCACGATTGACAATAAATAATTGAGTCACCACAGGACAGGCTCTGCCTATGGGTAGTGTGCAACCACTGCCACCCGATGCCATTGCCAAAACTGACATGGCCCAAGCTGCATCAAGGGGTGCCTGGGAGATAAGAGAAGGAGCTTGTAGCAATTGTCTCTGTCACAAACACAAGCTTTGGACTAACAGGTAGAATTTTTTCCCCTCATTGCTTCTGGAGGTTTGGTTACACTGTCTCTGAAAGCGTCTCCTTGTGACACTTTAGCAATGCATTCTGAGATTTGGGGGGTTGAGTTATTTAGCGATTAATGAGGATTTGCCCGGTGTTTAACAGCATCTCTGAGTATCTGAATTAATGGCCCAGAGATTCACAAAAGGTAAAGTTCAGGAGCTTTGCTAGCTCTCTTGCAATATGCGAACTTTTGCTTGGTGTTGTAAAAATCATTAAGGTTTCATCAAATATCAAGGCTTAGCCTCTTTCCTAATTTCTCTCTCTCTCAGCCCTGGGAACTTGTACATGTTAGGCAAATAGTGTAGCACTGACCTACATCCCAAGCCTTGTTGGGAAATCATCATCATCATCATCATCATCATCATCATCATCATCATCACCACCACCACCATCATCATCATTATCATCATCATCATCATCAGCAGCAGCAGCAGCAGCACAGGACATTTTCTATCAGCCTCCGGTACACAGGACTGTCCCTGTTCTTTGGTGGGGCATCTGACTCTCCTAGTGAGGAGCCCAGGCTGAGGAGCAGAGGGCATGCTGTGACCTTGACTCTTTACTTCGTGCCTCAGTTTGCACATGTATCAAATGTTGTGGGGATGGGTGAGGGCCAACACTGTACTCCCTAACTCATGTGGCTTTCCTTGCTTAGCCTTCCTTCTCCTACTCTCCAGGGGTCCTCTCTCACAGAAGCCTGGAAAAGCCTTTCTCAAAGTCAGCTGGAATTGGCTAGATTTTGATTCTGTCATTTTGATGAACTTGTTTGAAATCTGGACGGCAGATGAGGAAGCCATTGCTTTGCTTCACTGGGTTGTTGTTCTGCTGGCAAGATGGAATCTGAGGGGTGAAATCTAAACTGCAGTAGGAGTCCGGCGTCCTTTGCTAAGCTTCCTTATGGCCAACGGCAGTGCCAGCAGCAGATTCTTGAATCAGGATTCTTGTCTTGTGATTTTTTTAAAAAAATTAATATCTTGGGTGATTATGAAATGAAGTTCCCAGAGTTGGGGGGGGGGCTCACCTGTGCTAAGAGTCTGCAAGCTGATTCACTGATTAGAACCCTCCGATTGTGGAGGCATGCACTGTTTCAGATCCACAGTCAAATTATCATGGGCTATCTGAAGCCTCCTCAGCAGCCATTTATTGTCTACCTCTATAGCTGACCTAACGTCTAGGGACTATAGCATGCAACTTATGGGGATGTTATTAATAGACTGTCTTAGTCAGAGTTCGTATTCCTGTACAAAGCATCACGACCAAGAAGCAAGTTGGGGAGGGAAGGGTTTATTCAGCTTACACTTCCACATTGCTGTTTATCACCAAAGGAAGTCAGGACAGGAAATCACACAGGGCAGAAACCTGGAGGCAGGAGCTGATGCAGAGGTCATGGAGGGGTACTGCTTACTGGATTGCTTCCCCTGACTTGCTCAGCTTGTTTCTTTTAGAACCCAAGACCACCAGCCCAGGGATGGCACCTCCCACAATGGGCTCTTCCCTCCTTGATCGCTAATTGAGAAAAATGCCTTACAGCTGGATCTCATGGAGGCATTTCCTCAAGGGAGGCCCCTTTTTCTGTGATAAGTCCAGCTTGTGTCAAGCTGACACACAGAACCAGCCAGCACAACTCCATTAGCTTGCACCAACCCAAAGGCTTAAAACATCACAGGATGCCATCTGAAACCTGTGACAAAGACTCTCTGGATTTGCCTCAACCAACTACATGATATTCTCACCACTGTTTGAGAAGCGCATTGATTTATGGCTTTGTTTTGTTCGGTAGCTATAAAAATGTCATGACGCTGTCACCACCTTTGAATATGGTATTTGCAGTTGCCGGAAGTCATGCTCCTAGGCCATGGACACTCATATTTAGCTCAGATTAAACTATTGATTAATCCCTTTGAGGCAAAGGTTATGCCTTTGTGGCTACAGTTAACCTTGAAAGTGGTAACTTTCTCAGAGAGGCGGCTCTAGGTCCCATTTGGTACCTAACGTTTCTTTGGTGAGAAAAGATGTACCACAATTTCTGCATGAGCATCAATAAAAAAAAAATTGTCACAGTTTCTCTCCCAAAGCTATTTCTATTGTCTTTTTGAGAATTCTACAAAAGCCAATTCCTTATGTTCCACCCTGGACCAGGCCAAAAAAATGGTCTTCATTCCCTACAGTGAACTGTAAGGAAATCAGTGTCCCCACAGGGTTTTGTGGAGATGACACCACGTACCCGAAGCACAGAGCTCAGAAGGTGCTGAATGCACAGGAGTGCCACTGCAGTGCCCCCAAATGACCAGGGACATGGAGGGAAGTTCCTGAAGAGCTCCACTGTTGAACATGAATCAGCTTTCAGAGACTACCCAGTAAGTCTACTCAGCAGCCAAAAGTGGAGTCTGTGTCACAAGGTTAATGTGCCCACATTCCTTTTTCACGTGTTAATTCGGGAAAAACTATTTGGCCCTCTGCTGACCCCACTGCTCCAAGCTGCCATTTTACCTGGTCCTAAAGACACACCACCCCAAATTACATTTTAGGTCTTGGAGTCCACAAGGACACACACTCTGAGTGGAGATGATGGAATGGAAGTGTCTTATTAGAAACCTCTCTTTTAGGCCATGAATTTGAGAGACAGAGAGCAGGGGATGGGGGGGGGGTAGGTTGTACATGGAGGGATTGGAGGGATGATAGAAAAGGGGGAGCCAATGTAATTGTATTTTAATTTTAAAAAATTAATAAAACCTTCTCTTTTAAAATCAATTTATTTAATTTGAGGAGGCAGCTAAAAGATAAATAACTGGCTATTCTGAAACAAATGCCAATATAAAAGAAGAAAATGTGAACAAAATTGTATTTGGTCACTATGCAACTTCCTTTATTCAAGATATAAAAAGCCTAATTTAACACTTGTTACTGCATCTTGAAATCCATTCAGTCCGCCTTTTAAAAATAAATCGCCTTTTCAATGCCTGCGTTGCACTGTAGACATGGAATTGTTTCCTTTTACTATGCCTCCTCCTGAGCCAATATTTTGAATCTGAAGTGATTACTAACTTGCCACACATTAGGAATTTTCAACCACAAATAGCATTAATAACATTTGTGAGCTTTTTTAGGGAAAGGCAGTGTTTGCTACCAAGGATGAAAAGGGTGGCACCTCCTCACACAAGACAATAGGAATGCTTTTGGAGAGAAAACTGTGACAATTCACTTTTATACTGGCACTCATGCATCGCTTAGGGTGAGGCCTTTTATGCCAAAGAATCGTTAGGTACCTCATAGAACACGGGCTTTACCATGGGTGGCCGCTGTTGAGTTGTTAACCGCAGATTTATGAGTATCTCTTGGCAGGCATTATTCCAAAATTCCTCCTCTGCAAAATCGGAATGATGATAGTGCCCCACCCAGCCCCAGCCCCCACTCTGGGACACTTATGAAGACCAGATGATTATAGATTAGAATGTGCACACAGTACCGCGATCATTGCAACAGAAAGACAGAGGGTCTGTTGCCATAGCGAGTTTCTTTTGCTTTCTCTCAAAACTTTTTAGCAATAAAACGAGTTCATGTCAAGATCTAATCCCCTATGTGGTACCTATTGATTTAAGTGATGTAACCTAAATTATAATGGGGTAGGGATGGCAGTTAAAAAGTCAAAAAAGACAGAGGTAGGAACAAGAGTCTAGAATTTTCTACAGTGACTATTTACAGATTCTGCGGATTGATTTCATCTGTGGATGTGGATGTAGAGGGGTTTTGGAGCAGGGAGAGTTCTATTGGTTCTGAGTTCCCAAAGGCAACATCTCTACTGTCATTGGAGGTACTGACTTGGTTCCAGGAGCTGAGATGTCCGGAGTCTAAGGAATAAAGGCTGTGACTGCTCCTAACTGTCCTTGATGGTCTAGCACCTCTCACTTCACCCCTTCTGCTGAAAGCATCTCCTCTGTGCTTAATGCTCCACTACTTAAATAGTAATCAAATGTGATTGTCAAAGTTGTGTGTGTGTGTGTGTGTTGTACTATATTTAACCACACCATGAACCCAGAGACTGTGTTATTTACTGGAAAAAAACCTGTTTTTAGTTGTAGTGTGACTCAGCCTTAGCACACACCTTTAATCCAAGAGCTTTCTGCTTGAATACTGTAAACAGGATTAAATAAAGTCAACCATAGGTCAAGAGGCAGAGCCAGCAACCAATTGACAGGAAATGAACATAGGATCCTTAAGAGAAACAAAACCATAGAGAGTAAGAGGGAGTCAGGAGGACGGATAGAGAGACACACAGGAAACAGAAGGGCGAGATTTGACTTGAAGGAGGTTCTTTTGAGACATTTGAGAGAGGGGCATTTTTGGTGAGATGTCAGGTGAGTAGAAAGGTCAGCTGGGGGCTTTCTCTGCCTCTCTGTCTAGCGGGCTTTCACGCCAGCCTCTGAATCTTAATTGGTAAAATGGAATGATTGAGATTTTGTTAAAACAAACAAACAAACAAACAAACAAAAAACAGTTGGGGTGGAGAGGAGGTGGGGAGTTAAATATAACAATGAAACATTTGGCTTCTGCTGTAAAAGGTCTGGAAATACCCGAACTGGGTGATCTCGTTCTGAAAATGACTAAGGTCCTTGTGTCTGACACCAGGGATTACGACACAGACCTGGGCATATTGGCTGAGGAAAATCCTTCTGTGGAAAGATGTACTTCATCATTTTACTTAAAAAAAAAAAAAAAAAAAGGAACAACAACAACAAAAAAATCTCAGTTTTTAAAAGATTTTGTGAGGACCTAGAGATGTGGCTCACCTGGTAAGGAAGCACACACCTTTGTAGAGGACCTAAGTTCAGTTAGCAGTGCCCATGGCAGATAGCTCACAACTGCCTCTAACCACTGCTCCAGAGGACCCAACCCCCTCGTCTGGCTTACAGATGCATTCATACGAAAGTGATCATGCATACAGTCACGTATACACGACCTTTAAGAAGACTTCATAGAGAAAGAACATATATTGTGTTTTTCAGTGTAAATTTCAGCAGTCTTGTGGGTAAATTTGTCAAGTTATATACCACCAAAGTGCAGTTTTAGGACGTTTCAGAGTGTACTTCACTACATATTGAAATGCAATTGATCTTTTAATACATGAGATGCTGGCATCCTACTATGCTTTAAAAAAAACATAGTTGTTAAAGCTTTTCTACTGTGTATCTCTTCCTTAAGGTTTTCTATAGCTAGGATTCTCTTGTCTGAGCCCAAAGAAAGATTTGCCTCTCAGCAACTTTCAACTCAACAACAGAATCAAATTTGTTCCCTTCACGAGAAGAAAACACTGGGAGGAGACTCAGTTCTTAGTCCGTACAGCCCATCAGGCTGTTCATGTGGCAAGCAATAAAAATCAAGAGTTTATTGCTCGGCTTCAGAAACAGGTTGTCTCTTCATAGTTATTGGCTACTTTATTTCTGCAGTTATAATTGTACATTGCATTTATTGACTATTGCATATTTCTTTACAATCATGATTATTCATAATAGTTCATGAAAGCCCCCATTCCCAGGTTAGAAAAAAAGCAGGTATGTGGTTGTCTCTTCTAAGACCTCTTGGTACCATTTATGGAAATGGCCTCCGTGTCACATGCTGCAGTGTCTTCTGTGTGTTCAGGGCCATGGCATCTCAGTTGCCCATGGAAGAATTACTCCCTACCTCTGACCCATCTCCTTTCTTCTCCATAATTTCTCAGTAGCACTTTATTTTTTTACGTTCATGAACACCCTTCAACGCCACTAACTTATTTCTAAACCCCACTCCTCCTTGCTTATCCCATTGCCATGAAACCCTTATTTCTTTTCAAACAATTTTATTTGTTTCAGCGTGTGGGTGCATGGTGTACACATGTGTCTGTATTTCTGTGTGCACTTTTCGACTTTTACTTTATAAGAGGTAATTTTACTTTATATGAGCTTGAGTCCATTGTTGTCTTATATCCCACAGAAGACTTTATTTGTGAGCTTGAGTCCATTGTCTTATATCCCACATTAGACACAGAATCTGTGCCTTGAGACTGACTTCAGATTCCTCTCTGAGTTTGGAATGGGAAGGAAACAGATTCGTGAGCACTAACTCTGAGTGGCGTCTCCGGTCTTCAGAGAGTGTGACAGTTTCCCAAGGAGCCATTTCTAGCTGTCACGATGATGTAGCATGGAAGGGAGTCTGGAATGAAGCAATGGCACTTCCTAGGTACACATCAGGCATCCCACCCAGCCATGTGCAAACCTCCCCGCGCAAACGTGCAACTGCCCTGCGGTTCCTATGACTTCACATCCCACTGAACATTCATGTTGATTTAAAAATATCTCCCATTTATAGTATCTAAGTCTAGAGCCTAACTTTAAAAAAAGATATACATATTGAATATTCTGAATTTTTTTCCCAATTTTAAGCTCTGTTTAGTTTAGAACTTTAACATGCACTATGCTCCCTTTCTAGAAAAAAAATCACACTGCCAACAGCTATGCTGTTTGTAGTGTTTCCGGTACAACAGCAGCCATTTGCACTGCTATTTCAGAGCTTCAAGTAAAATGGAAATAGATGAATACTTTTTAGAATATTCTTTTTCTTAAATGCAGATCTGTTCTGTGCATATACCTGCTCCACGGTATCCTCTGGTGAAGCCACGCGCAAACATGTATGTACAAAGGTTATTATACATTATTATTTTTCTAATGCTCATTTATATTTAATACAGAGCACTGAGGTTTTGAAATTCTGCATGAAAGTGGATGTATGGCTATGAGTTATATAATAAAGAAGAGGCAAGCACATGTTTGCCACATTAGCCAGCAGCTCTTATAGGGCTGAAACTTCTTGCTGGAAGATCTGGACATTCCTCGGGTTAACCTGAATTTCTCCTTCATTATTTAATGACATTTGCCGTTCTCAATTTTTTTTTTTCATATCTCTCTTTGGAGTTGGAAAGAGCTACTCAGAACCACCTTAAAGTTTTCCTTTTTTTTTTTTTTTTTTTTTTTTTTACAAAGGTAAGAGGCAGGATTACCAAAGTGTTTTTGTATTCATTTTTCAAATGTGTCTCAATGAGAGCAGAAAAGTATGTTCCTCAGAAGAAGATTGAAGCTTTCATATTTTTTTTTTTTTTTTTTTTTTTTTTTTTTGGATCCAAAGGTGTCCATGATGTAACATCCTTTGCCCACTATAGTTTTGGCATTATTAAGTCTTTTCTGGAAAGAAATATAAATTTGTCTGTCTCTAAGTTCAAAAACTCCACATTTCCTGCAGAGCTAGGCAGAGGAGGGCAGCAGCTTTTTAGGCACCTTCTTCCTGTGGCTGCTCCAAGAGCCGGATGATCCATCCTGCCTGGTGCGTGAGCCATACTGCCCCCCATCCCCCCACCCCACCTGCGTGTGCTTTCACCTCCGAGTGTGTGTGGGGCACTCTATGCACTCAGCCTTCTGCCCTTGCTGTTAATCCACCAAGCTAATTAGTCTCGTTAAGGGCCACTAAAGGCAGGAATCTGTTGAATTTTTGTCTCATTCATTTCTTTCAGAGGAACTTGCAAGGAAGATCCTGTCAGCATTTGGAATGGGAATGGAATCTCAAACGCTTGGCATGAGAAAAGGCTGAAGGCGCCAGCCTTCCAGGCCAAGGATTCTGGTCACAGAGTCCCAATTCAACTTTTTCCCTTGAGGCAAACTTCAAAGTATGCAGAAATCAAAAACTCAGAATGAAAATAAACCGAGGATATGATACCGCACTTAGCTGGGACTTGCTTGAAACACATTTTTCCTCCTCTGTCTCCAGAATGGTCTCACGGAACTCACTTACTGGAGAGAGAGAACAGGTTTCGGGGTATTGGGTTGACTTTATTCTCTCTACATGGGTCTTGTTCGGTTTAATTATTCTAGTTTTACAGATGGAGACATTTGGAAACACTGTTAGCTGTTTTCCTTCCTTGATTTTTTTTTTTTAAATTCGTACTTTTATTTATTTATTTATTTTTTCTTACAGCAGGCTTTTGGGACAATATGCAATTGCGTTTTACAATCAAGTTCTTTAATGATTGAGAAACCCTGGTAGGGGCCAGAACAAAGAACATCTTAAAGAACAGTAGTCATAGTTATGGCTTTTATGATATTGTTTCTGTAGGTGAGGTATGTGCTACTCAAGGAACCTCACAGAAAGGCATAGACCAAAACTGTTTAGGAATTTATGTAGTCATTAGGCTCAATTGAGCAGAATAAAATGGCACCAGGGGCTTGGGGTCTTGAATTTCTCTTGTTTTCATGTGTTCTTGGCATTGGTGAATTTCTCCCCTGTGGTGAATTGCTCACCTTCGGGATTCTGGTCATGGCAAGAGAAGCGTGGTACCCTCAGCCTGGGTAAGGGTCTTGTTAACACATCAATGCACACTTTCAGAGAGCCATGCCCGGCCCTGGTGGCTACTGCATTGGGCCATTCACACTCCTTGCTTGTCTCAGCACAGTACGCTTTTGTGTGGATTTGGTAATGTTATTCTGCGACGCAGATTCAGCTAGTCAGTTTATAACGATTATCACACGGCTTGCAAAGTCTTGGAACCTGCTGTCTGTTAAATTGAGAACTCTCCGGCTGAAGCACTTCAGACTTCACAAAGGGAAGAAAAATAGAAACGGTGATAATTGGATGGGTCTTACCTCATATAATTTCTCTCAGGCATGACAATTTCACCACACTGTTTTGCAATTCTGAAGCCCATGCCATTTAGATTTGGACTATTGTCAACTATCAATTAGTGGAGAGAGGTGCAGGGCTGCTCCCCCCTTTCCAGCATTTTCCCAGGCCACTGGAATCTTACAGCAAGTTTGCTATGAACCAGCATGTTCAGACAATGTGGGGGTTTGGCTACTCGGGTAAGCGAAGACCCCACGAAGAGGCCCATTCTCTTCAAGCTCTTGGGTTTCTTTATAAAATTAATCAGTCCACTTAATGGCCTTGGAAAACAATGTGTGTGCTGCTAATACCACTGAATCTCTCCTGCAGCGAGCAAGATATTTCCGTGCTTACTGAGGATGTGTTATTACACAGCAAGCTAGTTAGAGGGCAAAAGAGACAGGGCTGAACCTCCGACACTCCCTGGATCTACCTAGCAAGGAATTCTCATCACTTATATTTCCAAACTACATTTCTTTTCTTATTAACTACACAGGTTCTGCAGCAGCCTGTCAAGAGTTTAAATTCTACTTCCACTGTTGATTCACTGGGTGATTCTGGGCAATATCATGTTTTCAGGTCTCTTTAGATCTGTAATGCAGGGAAACCAGTAAGACTTATCATGACCATTAGTGTTCATATTATTCATTTTCATTATTCATTCATATACAATAATATTCATTATTCATACAAAGGCACCAAAGAGAATGCTTATACCAGGACTTAGTCAGACTGCAAGAACTCAAAGGCACAGTCTCCAAGACTGTTCCGAGGGTAGTCTTTGACACCTTCTGCAAGCTAAACATTTTTCCAAACCACTCCTGATTTGGACACTTTTCTGGAAAGGACAGACAACTTAGTTAAAGCTGTTCCATTTCATTCATGGCCACTGATCATTACATGAAATGATGCCTGTACAATAAGAACTCACTAAAGGTGGAATATCAGTGTGTGGTAATATGTATGGGGTGTGGCAATCTGAGATTTAGTGTTTACGGTTTTTTATTGAGACACATAGGCTGGGTTGATTCAAAGTCTCCTCATCCCTGAGGCTAAGCTGTTACTCCATAACCTCAGAGGCTGCCCACATGTAACTAAGTTAGCACAAACTGTCAGTTACAGACAAAGACTAGACAGCTTCCCTAAGGGCAAATGTATGCTCCCACCTTCTGTTTTCCTTTATTCCCCCCTTTTAAGATAAGATCTCACATAACCCAGACTTCAAATTCTTTATATATCCAAGAATAACTCTGAACTTTTATCTTCCTGTCTCTATCTACCCTTTGAGTATTAGAATTACAGGTGTATATACTACCATACCCTGCAATGCTGGCGATCAAACCCCTGGCTTAATTTATGCTAGCCAAGTACTCGACCAACTGAGCTACATCCCCAACCTGAGGTAGGGCAAAATCATTATCACATAGTTGGCACAGATAAGCATTCTGTTATTGTTTGTGTCTCAGGATTTTTCCCTGTCCAATCACATTAGTGCAGAGGAGGTCTATGATTGGACAGGGAAAATGGGGCGGAGCTAAGAGCGGCAGAGCGAGGGAGAGTTTAGAGGTTAAGAAGAACAACCAAGATGGCTTCCGACCTGCATGGCGATTACCAGCCACAAGTATCTATGATTTCACAAGGTTAGAAATATTGGGATAAAGCGTTTATCATTATCAAATGGCTCTGAAATTATTGTATTGGCATCTTGTAAATGGTGATATTATTGATTCATAAATCTGATTGGTTAATTAAGCTTTACAAGTCATGATTCCACGGGGGTACTGGGTGTTGTGAGATGCCACCAAGAGGGTTGGCGGTCCCATTTAGTTACTGGAATGTGAGATCACTGACTACTTGGGTTTATGGCTGAGGACGTACTAGAGGAGTCTGGGACAAGCGCGGTGGGTGTGTGGGGTGGCGGGGGCTAGCTCAGAGAGAGTAGCTTGGCTGTGAGAACATGGTGGAGCAGGACCACTACAGGACATAGTGTTGTGACATGGACCGGCGGGGCAGGAGAGTTGACGGGTTCTTTTTGAATATTTGCCGCAAGAATGATGGTTATTGTAATTGTTTCCTTCTATAGGAAGATGAAAATACAGCATTTTTTCAGCTTTTTTATTATGAAAATATACAAATACCCAGAAAATAGTGTAAAAAAATACCTTTTTACCCACTGGAGGGCTAACAACATTATGCTAAACTTCTCTCTCTCTCTCTCTCTCTCTCTCTCTCTCTCTCTCTCTCTCTCTCTTTCTGTACTTTTGTTAAGGTATATGAAAATAAATAATAGCTCTTAGTCATTAATATTTTTAAATACTCTGGTATGCACTTTATATTAATAACTGTGATGCCCCTAAACTGGGCAGCTAACAATAATCTCCTACTATGCAGTAATCTGGATAGTCTGCGTGCTAAATAAAGAGGAAATAGGAGCTAACGAGGGGCCCAGTTAGTTGCCATGCTCCTTTGCTCAGAAACCATGTTATTCCTATTTCTCTCAAACGGAAAACACTGGACTTCTTATTTCTTCCTCAGTCAAGTCTAGGACTGTGCGTGCCTCATATTCTTAGTCTCTATGCCCACATACACTTTTGTACCAGGTCATGAGTTTTGGTGTATGCCAGTATGGTCTGGTGAATACTGTCATTCTTTCTTTCCACTGCTTCTCAACATCAACAATGCTCCTTCCCACACCCCCTATTCCAGTCACGGTATTTCTGTGTCTTTCTGATCAACTTGTGCACTCTGGTTGTTGGGAAGAGCTTTTATGCCACCTGAACAATTGGTGGTCCCCTGGTTCAATAGTTTTCAGTATGTATGCAATTTGGATTCAACCAGTGAGCTCCAGGGACCACCTCAAGGGTGAGGTGCTGGATAAGAGGGTGAGTCATAGAGTCGACAATGACTTTTCTCATTGCCATGACAATATATCTGACTTCAACATCTACAGCGAGGAAAGACTTTAGACTCATCGTTTCTGAGATTTCAGTCTGCAGTCCTTGGCTCTGTTGCTTCTGGCCGGTGAAGCAGAGTGTCCTGTCCACAGGAGTGTGAGAAGGGACTCGCAAGGAGAGTCCCACTGTGGCCCACTGTGATCGATGGAAGTGATCATGATTTGCCCTAGCCCAGTGCAGGGCTCACTTTAGGCACTTGTTGATTGACAGGGAATTTTGTACCATCTCTTCTCAGTTTTAATGAGTTAATATCGAGCTTACAAAACACCCCAGGAAGGTCTATGACCAAAGACTTGTCTTGCTTCCTCAGAGCAAAGCCAAAGAATCATCTCTTAGAGTTGTGGTTTTTCTGGAAGACATACTCAGTCTAGCCATGGCTTTATTCATTGATGGTCAACCTATATTTTTGTTTGTTTGGTTTTCTGCAATGGAGACTGAAGTTAGGGCTTAACATGTGATTTTTCTTTTGGGACAGGGTCTCTCTAAGTTACCTGGGTCATCCTGTATTGTGATTTTCCTTCCTCAGTGTTCTGAATAGCTGGAGTTATTGGCATACTCCAACAGGTGCAAAGAGTAAACCAGTTTTTTTTTTAACTTATTTTATTAGATATTTTATTCATTTACATTTCAAATGCTATCCCAAATGTCCCCTATACCCTCCACCCACCCTGTTCTCCTGCCCACCCACTCCCACTTCTTGGCCCTGGTGTTCCCCTGTATGGGGCATATAAAGTTTGCAAGACCAAGGGGCATCTCTTCCCAACGATGGCTGACTAGGCCATCTTCTGCTATATATGCAGCTAGACACGAGCTCTGGGGTACTGATTAGTTCATACTGTTGTTTCACCTATAGGGTTGAAGACCCCTTCAGCTCCTTGGGTACTTTCTCTAGCTCCTCCATTGGGGTCTCTGTGTTGTAAACCAGTTTTTAAGAGAATCACTCACTTCCAATTGCTCACACTAAATTCTAGTAGAGTGAATTTTTTTTTTATTCCATCGTCATCATTGTAGTCTTCCTCCTCCTCCTCCTCCTCCTCCTCCTCCTCCTCCTCATCATCATCATCATCATCATCATCATGATGGCAGGATGGCCTGGGATTCTCTCCATAGCTAAGGGTGTTCTTGGACTCCTCATATTCCTGCCTCTATATTCTAGGTGCTGGAAATAGAGTGTGCCGCCATGCCCAGATGAATGATTGTTTTAAAAATCCCCTTATTCTGTCTTAGTTCCAACTCCAGAGATGCTCACAAATATCTTAGAAAAAGGCAATTTTTGGAATCCAAAGGAGACTCATCTCTAAAACCAAGAATACATCACATCATCTAGGCCAAGGTCCGCCCTAGCTCTGTGATTTCTGAACATGAAGTCCCTCTCCTGTGCTCCATTCACCAGAAAGCTCTCTTTTACCTGGTTGGCTGCTCAAATTCCTGTGGTCATTTATTTGGCAGACCATAACCTTTCAGTCCAAAAGACATTAGTAGACAAGCCATGAGAAACAGGGTTAATTATTTATTGGAAGTGCAACTAAACCTTTATCATGCCAAACCCAAATTGTCATTTTTTAAATTTTTTTATTTTTGACAGGTACTTTATGGCAACCAGATGAATAATACTTTAAAAAATGTTACTCTGAAAGTCAACCTAGTTTCTGTGGGTTTGTTTATGGCTAACATCTGTTAGGACCATGAGATAATAGTCCTAGAAAATAAAATCCATTAGGGGAATGACAGAGTTTAGTGTGGAAGAGGTTACGATTCTATAATGGCTCCTGCAAATGTGCATTATTTGTGTCACTATGTAATGAATGTTGGCTTCTCCGCTAGAACCTAAGCCCCATCGTTCTTGGAGACTGACCTCACTATTGTATGTAGTCCTGGTGCAAGATGCCTGATATTCAGACATTATATTTTTATTAACAATATAAAAGACAGACTCTGATGTAATCCTGGAGTGCTCTGCCCAGAATAATATGTTTTATCTAGAGTTTTGGATGAACTCACAGAAGATAGGATACAATTGTGAGGTGGGGGTGGGGTGGAGGGTGGAGGGTGTAAAAAAGTGTTGGTATAGGCACTTGGAAGCCAGCCTTTGCAGGCTCAAAATAAGAAAATGGGCATTTCCAGTGTTTAACTGAATGTGCTTGTTTTTCAAACAAAACAAAACAAAACAAAAAAACCCATCTTGCTTCTGAATTTGAAAGACTTATTTAAATACAGCACACTTAAAAAGAAAACTGTGTCCTACCATAATCTCTGAGAATGGATGAGTGGCAGTGTTTCATATAGGATGATGACATTTTCAGATGCTTGAGAAAGCAGAATTGACTTAACTCACATGCCTGAGTCCTAACAGAACTGGGACTAATGACTGGAAGTGACTCAGCAGCTAAAGAGTCCTTTGTGGAGAGCTGACTCAGCAATTAAGTGTGTACACTGCTCTTACAGAAGAGCAGGTTCAGTTGCTAGCATCCATGCTGGGTAGCTCATAATTGCTTGTAACTCCAGCTCTAGAGAATCTGATCGCTCTCCTGGTCTGTGTAGGCACCTATACATATGTGCACACACAAAAAGACACAGAGGCACATATACACAAATAAGAATAAACAAATCTTTAAAAATGTTATGACTGAAATCAATATAGTATTGAAGTACTTTGTAACTTTCATAGTTGTTCCGGTGATAGCTGAGTGTGTGTGTGTGTGTGTGTGTGTGTGTGTGTGTGTGTGTGTGTGTGTGAGAGAGAGAGAGAGAGAGGGGGGGGGAGGGCTCTTATACCATCTAGGCTGGCCTTGAACTCCTAATCTTCCTGCCTCTACCTCCCAAGTGGTATTTTAGATATAGACCAGTACAACTAGCTCTTGGTGACAACTCCTTTTGTCAATCTGAGAAGCTCTTACTTAGTCATATTTTAAGGGGGAATTTAAGGCATATCAGAGAGGGGGCAGAAGACCTGAGGAGTTCACCCCATCTTCCAAGTTTATGACCAGTCTTCAAGGAACTCATGAGGCCCATTAATCTAGGTCCAGGTAGACTATCTCTAAGGGACTATTCCATTCACTAGTTAAGTACTTTATGACCTAAAATGAAAGGTATCACAAATCACAGTATGTATTTATAGGAAAAAAATTGATGCTAGATCTAAAGTGAATGTGTACATACACAGGCTAAATAAATCACAAGAACAGGACCACAATCAACAGAAAGATGCTCTTAAAGTATGGCATTGATGTTGTCAAAGTCTTTATATAAACAGGAACTGTGAGCATCTCTCTTCCCTGTCCATTGAAGACAACATTTAGTTCAGCATGTGTATTTGCTCCCCAAGACTCAAGAGACACAGGCAGAATGGGACAATTCTGCCTTTTTTTTCTTTTTTTTTTCTATTAGATACTTTACATTTTAAATGTAATCCCCTTTTCTGGTTTCCCCTTTGAACCCCCCCTATCCCATCCCCCCTCCTCCTGGTCACCAACCCACCCACTCCCGAATCTCTGTCTTGGCATTCCCCTATACTGGGGCATCGAGCCTTCTTAGGACCAAGGGCCTCTCCTCTCATTGATGACCAACAAGGCCATCCTCTGCTACATATGAGTCTGGAGCCATGGGTCCCTCCATGTGCACTCTTTGGTTGGTGGTTTAGTCCCTGAGGCTCTGGGGTTACTGGTTGGTTCATATTGTTGCTCCTCCTATGGGGCTGCAAACTCCTTCAGTTCCTTCGGTCCTTTCTCTAGCTTGTCCATTGGGGACCCTGTGCTCAGTCCAATGGTTGGCTGAGAGCATCCACCTCTGTATTTGTCAAGCACTGGAAGAGCCTCTCAGGAGACAGCTTTATCAGCAAACACTTGTTGGCATCCACAATAGTATCTGGGTTTGGTGATTGTATATGGGATGGATCCCCTGGTGGGGCAGTCTCTGGATGGTCATTCCTTCAGTCTCTGCTCCACACTTTGTCTCTGTATCTCCTCCCATGGGTATTTTGTTCCCCCTTCTAAGAAGGACCAAAGTATCCATACTTTGGTCTTCCTTCTTCTTGACCTTCATTTGGTCTGTGAATTGTACCTTGGGTATCAATTTACAGCCTGATTTTTGTAGTATAACACCTTTCAGGGGAAGCCTGAGGCCTCTTTTTAACTGAGCCTGCTTCAAAAGCTTAAATGTGTGTCTTTTTTTTTAAAACATGGCTCAATGTTTCCAGGGTCCACTGTGTGACAGAATATTCCTCTTTACATCTGCATACTATAATAGTTTATAGCCTTTATTTTTTTTATCTTTTTATAAACTGACAGGCATGTTGATTAGTCCACTGGGGAATTATAAGGAGATATTCTACTATGAAAATGCAGACACACCGTTTTGTCTGAACATATTTTCCGTTCTCTTCAGGTCAGACCCAGGAGTGGAACTGATGCCTGCTAACTCCATGTTGAACTCTCTGAGGAGTGACCAAACTTTTCCCCCAAAGCCTGCAGCATTTTTACATCTTACCCAGCAGTAAATGCTTATATTTCTCCACATTCTACTGCACTTGTTTCTTTCCTTGCTGGATTACACTGTGATTTAGAGCCACATTTTCCTTAAGGAGTCATGATGGCGACTGTCCTGGTTAGTTTTATGTAGGGCATTTTCTTAATGAGTGATTGACATGGGAGGTCCCAGCACATGGTGGGTGGTGTCATCCATGGGCTGGTGGTTGTGGGTTCTATATGAAAACAGGCTGAACACGCCACGAGGATCAAGCCAGTAAGCAGCACTCCTCCATGGCCTGTGCTTCAGCTCCTGTCTCAAGGTTCCTGCCCTGTTTGAGCTCCTGTCCTGGTATCCTTTTCTGATGAACAGTGATTTGGAAAGCCAAATAAATAAACCCTATCCTTCCCAAGTTGCTTTGGGCAGGGCATTTCATCACAGCAACAGAAACCCTAAGTAGGACATGGACCATCCCTTCAGAGGCCTACAACCTTTGTATGTTCTAAGAAAATGTCTATTTAAGTCATCTTTCCATCTTTAAAGTGTTTTTTTTTAATTTATTCTTCTCTTATATATTATATTCCAGTCAGCAGTTTCCCTTCCCCGCTCCCCTCCCATTCTCTCCCCCAGATCCTCCCCTCCCTTCAGAAAAGAACAGGCCTCCTAGGCACATCAACCAAACATGGCATCACTACAATAAGACCAGGCACATACCATCAAGGCTGGACAAGGTAAACCAGTAGAAATAAAAGGGTCCCATGAATAGGCAAAGAGTCAGGGACAGCCACTAGATCCACTGTTAGGATTTCTACCAAAGCATCTTTTCTTTTCTTTTCTTTTCTTTTCTTTTCTTTTCTTTTCTTTTCTTTTCTTTTCTTTTTTTTTCTTAAATGTATCTTAGGATCTAAGATTATTACATATTTTGGAACCAGACCCATAGGAGATAGACAATTTGGAATGTTTTCTCCCACTCTGTGGGCTGTATTCGTTATCCTAAAGGTTTTACATTTACATGTCATCCAAATTATCTTTTATTTGATTTCTTTGTGCTTTTGGTTTCATACCCAAGAAATCTTACCCATTTAAAGGTCAGAAACTTTGACATATAAGCTAATTTTTAAACTGGACTTTCTAAACCTTCCTCTTCTCCTGGGAGAAGTGAGAGGCATTATTTAGTTTAAAGTGAGCCAGAACCTCCACTTAATGCTGGGGAAACTTGCTTTACTTTTTACTAAAAAGAATTCATAAATCATCTCCCAGATTAATAATTTATATGCAGTACTTATTACAGGACATTGGATGTATTCTGGCTATTTTTTAATCACTATAATTATCTGAGACTTAAAAGTCAATGTTCTGAATAAACTAATAGAAAACAATACAGTTTGGAATCCAGGCTTAAGAAAAAAAAAATCAAAGACATTAACATTTGAGAAGCTTAGCTGAGGAGGCTCCCTTAACCCTGCTCAGCTAACTAGAGAATAACATTTCTACATGTAGGCAGGAGAGCAAAGTCTTGAGAAACTTGGAAAGAAAAACAAATCATTTTACATAGTTTCAAAAGGATCATTTATGTAAATTCACACTCAAGAGTGTTTCCCTATTGTTAAATCCTGGTATATGAGTTGCTTCATCACAGAATAAGTAACTGGGAACGTTAGGGCGGTGTGCCTCTAAAAAGGCCACTCTAACTCCATTAGAGTCCACCGGGCAACTGTAAGGGAGAGTTCTCAGTATGCAGTTTACCACTCATGATTGTACACAGAATGCGATTCAGCTGCACTGGGCACTGTTTGACTCAGTCATTAAAGAGTCACAGAGTTGCTGCCATTTCCACCAGATTAACACACAAGCAGTCGGCAGGGAAGGGGGACTGTTTTTGTTTTTGTTTTTGTTTTTTTTTAATGTGTATCAACCAGCCTACAGAGTGGGAGTGGGCAGGGAGGGGGCATTCCTACACGGGGCATGTGGCCTCAGGCATTGTTTCCTTCCTGTGGCACAGTGTGCTAGGGAACCAATCTGTGACTCTGAAGTTAATCTGGTATTTATTCCCTCCACAGGATTCACAGAAGTTGTGAGTGAGGGGGTGAAGATGCCCACACTCTTAGACACATACCACTGATGATTATTATGAGGGATGGCCAACATTTCTACAGAAAGACAGACAAAAATGCAATATTTAGAAGTGATTTAAATGGATTTTAAACATCAAAAAGTTAGATTTGAAGCAACAGAGGACAATTTTCATTCACTAGCTTGAACAAAGTGAGATGCTGGAAAATACTCATGGTGTTCATATTTCCTTGGCAGGGGTGGAAATTAGTGTCATTTTTTGGCAAATCAAAAATGTCAAATGTATTTTTTTTAATTTAAACATCCTGTGACTAGGGTATTATTGTGTACATTGCTTACAGTCTTAGAAATAGAGCCAGAGATATCTATCTTCAATAATACTTTACTAGCTGAATAAATTAAAACCTAGTAAAATTCCCACTTTTAAAAACAATATATATATATATATATATATATATATATATATATATATATATATATATATATATATAAAACAAATGCACAGTGACTGCCTCTGAGACACAGGAACAAGGAAAGAGAACCACACTTTCCTTTCCCCGTGGGTTATTGTAGTAACTAGTATTTTTAAATCATCTGTATCCCCTTATAATTCTTAAAAAGTAAATTTATGGGCATCCTAGTCCAGTTCTGAATTGGACACTAGCCAGCAAAGTGCTTCAGTTGTGCATTAACAGAATGTTGAACATACTTTTCGTAAAGTACCCACGGGGGAGCAGATGTTTTTCCCCGAGGGGAAGCAGCTTTCAGCACAACCCAAGCCCATGAATTAAGGCACGGTTCATAATAAGAACTCAAGGAATACCAGATATGAGATTATCGTAACAGAATGTGGCTGGGGCTGATGACAGATTTAGGACAATGACAGAAGTTTAAGTGCTTAGTCCAAAATGCTTGCTGGAGGAGGGGGCCTTGTTTTGTGGACATGTACGGTCTTGAGGACCAAGAACCTCTTTACACAGGTCTCTGAGCAATGCAGCCACTATTTTTCATCTTACAAGATGTTTCCATCGAAGCAGAATCCTGAGCAGTTTTGGGGGTGGGGCTCACATTTGGGGACCATTAACAGTAAGCTTCATTTAGAATAATTCCTTTGTTCCTGACACTGCTAGGGCTTTCCACACACAGACATTATTTAAAATCAGTAAGTCAAGGCTGGATTCTCCCCTTCCATCATGTCCCACACCCCCATTTTCCTCACCTACGAAGGAATTCTAACAACATCCTGGCCAGTGTTTCTCTGAGGCTGACACACACTGCAGCCAGTGTGACTGTATGGGACCAAGAGCCTTCACAGCCCTGAGGTCCTCATAGACAGGAAAGGACTGTTATATAAATCTGGCTTGGTGCTATTCTGAAAATGGGAGACATTAAAAAGATGAGCCCCCCCCCCCCACACACACACACGTACTCACACACAGAGCTATGCAGCTCTGACTGGCCTGGCCTGGCTCTGTAGAACAGGTTGACCTCAGACGCTCAGAGATCCCCCTGTTCCTCACAAGTGCTACCCTACCCAGCTTATTTTTATTTATTTATTTTTCTAGTTACGGTTTAGCAGACAGAACTCTATCTTGTTTTTAAGAACTTTAACAAAGTTGGTATTATATATTAAGGTTTATTATACACAGCAACCATTACTTACTGACCATTCCTGTTACAAAGTGAGGTGGATGTAATTCCCCTAACCTAGCAGTCATACGTGTTTTATGAAAATAATGTTAAAATTCCAGAAAACTGTGAGTCAGTGCTGTCTGACTTCTTAGAGATAACGTCATGGTGCCAGCTGTGGATATTCTTTAGGTTGTCTGCATTAATCAAATGAATCACTTCTTAAATTAGTAAATTAGTAAAGACACAAACAGGTGGGGATTTTGCAGACAAGAAAACCTTTTTATTTTGAACCACAAATAGTCAGCAGATGGCTACAACTATCTATATTTCATTAAAATCACATAAAACCTAGGCACAAAAGCACCACTGATTATTGCTCTAGAAAAATTGCATGAAAAATTCAAAAATGCACAGTAAAAACACCACAGTATGCACAGGACTAAAATTTTAAAGCAAGGGCATGGAATGCTGAATCCATTTCACACACAGCTCCGATATTAAATTGGTATTTGCTTGACTTGTGGATGATGGAAATTTCCAAAAAACATCACCATAAGAGGATAAAATGTCCATCTTCTTCATATAGATTTTATGCTGACTAATAAGAGTCCTAAAAAATTAGCATTTACAAAATACTTGGTAAAAATAGCTTTTAAAAGTTGTCCCAAGAGGTACGTGAAATCGACCCTAGTTTTCCATGACAATTCACTCTCCCTCGTTTTCTATAGATTCAGTTCTCTGTGCCTGTGAAAAAGAAAGAAAGGAAGGAAGGAAGGAAGGAAGAAAGAGGACATCTAGTTACCAGTAAAACAAGTATAAGCAAAGGCGAGTCCACCCACCAAGAAAAACACTTGAGCATTTGGCCCCCTTGTTTTTGCTTCCAGCTCTACTTGAAAACACACTTCAACTCTGGCTGGACAGACAAGGCAGGAAGGCATTAGGGCGACACTCTGCAGCACTGATTGCTATTTTTCTGCTATTTAAACAACCATAGAAGCCTTACCTGCAGGCTCCCGTGTGCATGGTAAGAAACAGCACGCTACTCTCTGATTCTAGTCACTGCAAGCATGCAGAATGTCTACTGTACCCTTAACTCTCACTGTTTCAATCTGCCCCTTTACTGACAGTGTGCTGGGTGGGGGACTTCTGCAGGCTGAGACATTAACAGTTGAACGAGAGACGTGGATCTGCAGTAACATTACAGGCGATAAAGAGAGACATTGTGAGCGCGCTCTCCAGAGCTGAAGGACTGAGTAGTTTAAGACACTGATTCGGTCAGTGGGAGGTGTTTGTGGAAAGTACCTCTTCAACTTTAGTGTCACCATTTGCAGATGGTGCAATACCTTCCTTTCCAGCTTCCTGCTTTTCTTCCTTCTTCCCCTTAGCACCTCTGCTAATCTTTGTTCCAGGTTCTTTCTAATGGATCAAAGCACAGGGAACAGAAATCACGTTAGGCGCAGCGCAGCGTGACGTTCATTCGCGAACGCCAAGGAGCCCCTGCCTGAACCCAGCCAGACACTGCGGGGGCGGCTACCATCGTGGCCTTGGGGGCCCAACCTGGCTTTTGCACCTGGGCAACCTGCTGATCCCACCAGCACTTCTATTCTGTAGGAACATGGTGACTGGCTCAGGTGTCCATAGCTCCAGGGACATTTCTGCTACGTCTGTTTTTGCTGTGGCCAGGGCAGCCATAGGGCCTGCCTGGTAAAAGGGGAAAAGCCTGGTGGGTACCCCACCCACCAGGGGCCATGGATTTCTCTGTTGCTGTCCAGTGTGACCAGTCATGTGGATTCGAAGATCTTACACAACTAGAAAGGTATTTAAAATAAAGGCCCAGATGAAGAGAAGTTGCTCATTTTATGCCTACACCACAGTGGTGAGCCCTGCTTTGGAAAACTGTATTCACTACCACACACAATTTTAGAGAGTTTGGGTGCTTTGGGGGGTACAACACAGGACAGTCACTGGCTGAATTCATGGGCAGTAACAGACTTCAGTTTTCTTCTTAAACAGGATGTTCCTATCTATTTCAATAGAGTAGACTGAGCTGGGGGTGACTAAATAAAGCATCCAGAACGTGTCTCACAGTGTCAGGCTAGGGTTTGCTACTTGCTAGAGTAAATGATTGTATTTTTATTGCTAGTCATGGGAATGACCGTCTATTGGTAGTTATAAGAGGTTGTGACCCCACCTCTGACATTTGGTGCTGGTGGCAGCAATGGGGTCTAGGGCCAGATCTAACCACACCAGACTACCTTGTGATTTACTGTACCTTCTGAGGGAACTGCCAGGCTGTTCACACAGGATGTTCAGAGCAACTTGCTGTGCGCCCTGCACCTCACTGACCAAATGCAAAACACATTCCCGCTAACGTGTAAAATGGCGCCCATGACGGTGGGGACAACTCTCTAGTCTGCATATTTTAGCGTGACTCATTAAATGGGATCTCTCCTCAGATGATTTTTAGGCACGGGATGATAATTTCCTAATTGTTTAAAAAGCCAAGGGAGGGAAGAGGGGCATACCTCTTACCTTAGCAGATGTTTTTCTTGGTTTAGGCTCCGGCTTTGGTGGAACAGGTTTCTGCAGAAATAATTTAAATTATACAAATACTGAAACGGATGCCATTAGCACCAAAATGAAGACAAATGGGCTGAGACAGCCATGGGCTCTGATGGTGGCTCTGTTCTTTTGGGGCTGGTCCTTTCAGTATCAGGTACTATTTTCGTCCCAGGTTTGCCAATGCGAAGGAAAAGCTGACTCATTAGGCTCTGGTCCAGTAGTGCTCTCCTGGGTAGGGTTAAGTTTCTCTTTTTGATATCTCTGTAGTTCCTTTTTTTCACAACCCCACAGCAAAAGGAGAAACTCAGGCCCTGGCTGAACGGTTGGATGAGTTCACTCTCAGTGGCCTTTCCGACCAGCTAGGAACTACATCGAGTCGCAGGCAGAGGCCACCATCTGCCGGTCATCAAGGATGAGGCCTGTGGTGGTCTTCAAAGCCTTACCCAAGCCCCTCCCCCTGACACAGATTTCAGGTTCTGTTGCCAGGCCTCCTCTTCTCTCATCCCTTCACAGTCAGCGTAAGGTAAGAATTTAACACAAGACACCGGGCTCATTTATCTCTGGGGCTTTTTATTAAGAATATAAATGCAGCAACCTGTCTGGCTATTAGAGTTAACGTTTTCCTCTGTGGGTGTTTTAGGTCCACTATTTCTCTAATAAAGGTTTAAAATGTGTACATCTCTCTGAGATCTAAAGGAATGTTTTAAAAATAGAAAACACTGTCCAGGGTATCCCCTGTGGAAAAAAAAATGTGTGCCCCCCGAAGTCTGTAAAAGATTTGGAGATCATATTCAATATAGCCTTTATGTGGAAAATTTAATTGGAGCCAGTTCGGTTCCAAAGGACCAGCTGTTAGAAATAAAGCCAGACATGGTGACTCACTCTGGTAGCCCCAGCATTCAGGACACTGAAGCAGGAGACGGTTACCAGGTCGAGGCCAGCCTGGGCTACAGGGTGAGACACGGCCTCAAAAAAACCAAACGGGAAGGCTAGTGAGAGAGAGGTAAAGGCGTTTGCTGCTAAGCCCGATGACCTGAGTTTTATCCCTGGGGCACACATGATGGGAAGAGAAAAACTGCCTCCTCTGACACCCTCACGCACAAGAAAATAAATGTACCAACAATATTTCTTTTACAAAGGAAAAGAAAAAGAAAGGCCCTTTCAAATGAAATTTTGAAAGAATGTTGAGCTTGAAAAGTAAGAAAATTTTTATTAGTCTTCTTATCCCTCTAAATCTTCAGTCTGCTTTCCAAATACAGAAGCTTTTTCCTGGCTCCTGCATCTTCTTAACTTTAAAATTCATCACTGCAAGTTTTGACAGATCAGTGTATGTTTCTGTGATTGTTAGCAAATTGTTTCCACTTACATCGTTTTCTGTGAGCTAGACCTTTCTGTTCTGGTTCAGCATTCAGTGTTATCAAAATAGTACTAAGAAACTAAAACTGTGTGTGAGGGGGAGGGGAGAGGGGGAGGGAGAGGGAGAGGGAGGGACGAGAACTCACGTGCTTGCTGAAGCACAGTGTCAGGGTTGTTCCTCAACCACTCCTCCACAAGTGGCTGGACTGCTTGTCTCAGGACTCCTCCTGCCTCCGCTTTCAGTGCTGGACTGAACGGGGGCGGGAGGGCACACTGCTACACCTGGCTCTTTATGTGGGTGCTGGGAATCCAAACACGGCTCTCATGCTTACATGCATGACAAACACCTTTCCCAGTGATCCATCTCCCCAGTTCTCAGAGGAGGGCTAGAGTCTGGAACATTGCACAGACGAGGCTGTGCTGGCCCTGTGGGCCATCTCAGTGAAAGGGGCTTCTTAAGTTACTGGTTCCTGGAGCTCACGAAAGCCCTCTTTTACGTTTTGGTTTTCCTTTGACTTTCGAGGGTTACTCCCTTGCTGGCTTGCTACTTGCAGCATCCCTTTAGTCACTGTGGTGATTGACACTGCTGTTCTACGGACTCACATGACCGAAACCCTTCAACTCCTGCGTGGTGTGAACAGCCACTTCCACATACACTCAGCGGCACCTGTGACATTCAGTGTGGGGATGATTCATTGTCAGTGAAACTTTCCTCAGTTCTTTATTTTGAGAAGGTAGCTCGGGGGTAAAACCCTCTAGACATGCAGAGTCCGGCTGGTCTATTTGTTACAGAATGAGGAAGACTTGAGGCACACAAGGGCCAGAGAGCAGCCAACGTAGGCTGGCTTGTAGCTGGAGCACAGGCTCGATGTCACCTGTCCATCCTAGCTCGAGTCTAGTCCCCATCCTCTCCTGGGCATGGCCTACTGAAGAAGACCCCCATGAGTCAAAGTACAAGTGCCACTCTTTTAAGATGACCCAGGACTGGAATATGGCTGAAGCGTATGGACATTCTGATCCAGGGATAAAATGCACACTAGTATGGGTTGTGGGCAGAGAATCTATACTCTGGATCCATTTCAACATTAACAGGTGCAGAACTTGGAAATCAGGATTCCCTTAATGTATTAGCTTGTCTCCCAGATTTAGCAGTTCCAACCTCCATGGGCTTTATATACTTGATAATGGTCCTGGCCATCGCTTCTCACTGACACAGATAATCAAGTGAATTGCTCAGCAATGTGGGTCAGATCTGCTGGAAATTACGACCCCTATGTACTTCCTAAAAGGAAAAGAGACTCAAAGAAAACGCCAGGTAATCGTCCTTTTGCTTTAGACAAGGGAGCACACATTCCTAAAAAGCAACAACAAGGGGCTCTGAGGACTTACCGCTGACAACCTGGCCGACCGTCTTGTGGGCTACAAAAGAATAGGAAAAAAAAAATTTTTTTTTTTTGTATTTTAAATATCCATGCTAGTTGTAAAAATTCATTCTTGATATATTCGACTTTGTTGAACGAATGAAATGTATGACTCCCATCATCCTCTACAGGTTAGCACCATGGAACATGCCAAGTCCACCAGGCACTCCAGAGAAAGCGATGCTGTAGGATACAGGCTCACCTTTCATGGAGTGGCTTCTCCCAGGTAAGAGGGAAGAGAGGATTCCTGGCTCCACCCCAAGCCACAGTGGCTCCTTTTGTGATAAATTGATATGAGAACACTGAATTACCTTTAAAAATGTTCTCTTTAAAATGGAACCATAATCCAAAAGCTAGTAAGATACTGACGTAATCACCATAGAACCAACATAGTACCTTCCCACCTCTGCCACGCTGGAAAACAGCGCGTGAATCTCGCACAGGTAAGAAAGGTGGTTTGTTTGTTGGTTTGTTATTGTTCTGTTCTTTTCAAACCCAGAACAAAATCAACACAATTACCTACTTAAAACAGGTTTCACTAATCTCTTCATTTCAAACATTTAGAAAATCGATTAGATAGATATTGAATTTAGTTTTTTTTTTTCTCTTCAGAAAACCTTTTGAGGATTTATCAGTTAACAGCCAATGTCATCCTAAAGCAAATACAAAATAACACAAGCGTCCAGCACACAAAGATGGCACCCTTAACTACTCAGGAGAACCTACTTGTCCTGGGCGAAGGGATTTAACGTCCTAAAACTAAAACTGGCTTTCTCCTCAGGTTTTACTCTATAACCCCTGGTGCTTTTATTCACTCTTCCATCTCCGGTCGGACAGCAGATACTACCCCACACATCCCAGAATATTTGCTGAATAAATGAATTCGAGCTTTTCCCTGACTTACATTGGTTTATGAAGACTCTTGGCTCATTTTGATATTTAAATGCTTCAAATAATTTTTCTTAACTGGGTCAGCAAAAATGGTTAGTGGGACCTCATGTCATGATAGAGAAGAATTGGAGAAATTCTTGAATCTGTGCCATGGTCAGTCTAGGTCAGTGATCCAGGTCACACTGGAAGAAATAGTTCTTGACATTGCCATAGCAAAAAATTTCCTTGGTGAAAGTCCCAAGAGAGCCTAAACCAGTCATTCTTTAAACTGCAGAAGGAAATGAAGGGCCAGAGCATCCATGAATAACTTTAACCCTGGGGTCTCAATGAACAATCAGAGCTGGACATATGTCCAGCTAACAGAATGTGCAAAGAATAGGAAGTCGTGCCTGGGACACAATCACCACCTAGAATAGGACCTAACAGTCAGCACACAGCTTGTGGCACAACTGTGGTTAGGAAAGAAGAATCATGAGGGATTCTCCACAGGAAACACTAAGGTGCCTGCTAGGATTCTCCTGGGTGCTTTGAGACATCACACCTACAAGTTCCTGGGAGACAGGAGGACCCAAATCCTGTGATGCCTGTCTCAGGATGGTCAACCATGTTGAGTATTGCTGAAGAAAAGACAATATTCCCACTTAAACTTCGGAAAACATGTGTGTCCTGTGCTTCTTCAACATGGTTTCTGAATGTGTTAGAAGGCCATCATCTATCCCTCAGTTACCACAAAGGTCAGGTCTGAAGCTTCTGTGTGGCCTCAAAACATACTTCCGCCATCTAACAAGAACAGCCCGGAAACCAACCGCGTCCGCAGGGCAGAGTGTCAGCCTCCTTGAACTAGGGAAGCAAATAAACCTTACCCAAATCCTGTCCTGCTTGCCTGTCAACTCACAAGCACTCTGTTGGCTTCCCTTCGGCACTCACTGCAGTTTCCTACCCCACAGCACCATCTCTTTCTACTTCAGTATTGCCAATGCCTAGCATGAACCCTTACTTACTAAGTGTTAAAACCACAGATTCTCATTTACAGAAAGGGGCCAAACTCTCTAACCATTATACATAACTGTCCATTTGCCAACCAGCCGCTGTTGAGGTTTAAAAAAAAAAGTCATGTGAAGGATTTTGCAGCTGCAAACCCTTGCCTCGCCCTGCCAACTCTTGAACATACAGAACAGGCTTTCCAGAGGGATGGCCTCGTCACAGTGCTGCTCATGGGCTGGGCCTCCAGCGGACTGATCCACAGACTTAATTTAGATTCAGGATGAGCGTTCCAAAAGAAACACTTGGGAAACTGATACACCAACAGTCTCTATAGGCTATCCAAGTCAGCCAGACTCCAAAAAGTTGTTTTACCATAAAATCATTTTATGACTTCCTACCTAAAATTTACCAGCTCTTCTGTGTCATTTAAAAAAAAGACTCTTTAAAAACTTCCTTTCCAG
This sequence comes from Mus pahari, assembly GCF_900095145.1. Taxonomy (NCBI): domain Eukaryota; kingdom Metazoa; phylum Chordata; class Mammalia; order Rodentia; family Muridae; genus Mus; species Mus pahari. Next base: position 77,477,886 of record NC_034599.1, read on the forward strand.
TAATCACTACACTGGGTTTTCTTTTTTTCCCTGCAGTGAAGGCTGAGACTAACATTTCACTCAGTCAGCACTACACTTAACGCATGCAAGTGTGGGTACCTTCCTGGAAAGTTCCATCAGCTTCCATGGCCTTAACATCTATAAATGATTGGACTAAATTTATGGGCTACAAAACAGACTAGACTGCTATTTATTCCCCTTTAAAACATTTGAAGCATTTGAAATATTTATTTAAGGCTTAGCCTTTACTTGTTAGAACTGGGTAGGGGGAGCGGCTATTATAGAATTTCTCTTAATTTGTTGATTAAGTGAGAAATCCTAGGGAAAAGTTGCAGAAATAATGACTCTCGTACAAGGAATGAAGGGTTTTAGGTTACTGGGTCACTGTGGTTTATAGATACTGGAGACATTGGACATATCCAGTAAGCATTATTGACTGACCAGTGGCCCACATCTGAAAGACACTGGGTCTGTTTCAACATCCTGGCTGCAAACGCAGCACACGCATCTACCCGCACAAAGTTCAAAGGGAGAGCGAGATCCAAGCAGAATCGCTGGACTTTGCAGATTATTGCTTCAAGCTTATTTTCACAAGATGCCCCTTTGCTTCTGAGCCTCAGTGCGCTCTTTTAAAGCAAAGCTTAAAGGCCAAGCCGCTTTTGATTCTCAAAAACAAAACAAACGAGAAATTCAGCATGAGCGGCCTTTTCAACACTGGGAGATAGAAAGACAGAAGGACAGCCTTGGCTGGGGCAATGGAGAAGGTGAAGAACTAGGAACAGGGTCACTTGACTGAAGCACTGCACAAAAGGTGGGTGGCGAACACAGATTGGGGATCAGGGACCTCAGGTGTTCTCCCTGGTCCTGCTGATTACAAGTTGTGACATTTGGAGAAAATTGTATTATTTCTCTAAGAACACTTCTCCTTGAGATAAAATAGGGATCACTGCATCTACTGTCTGCTATCTAACCCAGCACGGTTCTGACAGTCGCTATTCTCCCCCTGCCCCACCCCCTCGCTCTTTCTCTTTAACAATAAATATCCTATCATTTTACTTTCCTTTCTTTTCCATACTAAAAATGGAGGTTTTAGGAAGGCCAAGTTCTGTTGGCTTTTCTGTGGGACTCACAGGGCCTGGGATTGTGGTGGGAACATTTGTAGGTGCTCATACGTTTTTGATAAGGAATGCTTCTTGGGCAGGGGTATAGTACAGTGGTAAAGCCAAGCATGTAGATACAAGGTGCTGGGTCCCATCTCCACCACAAGGAGAGAAGAGGGGGAAAGCTTCTCAGGGTTATTGAACAGGCCACAAGCAAGAATGGAAAAAAAGACTTTGTAAGTGGCAGAGAGTAATGATCACGATACACTGTTTAGGTCGTTTACTGTCCAAGTCTCCTGATGTTCGGGGCTCTGTACAATGCCCTCCAAATACCAAAGCCATAGTGGGAAATCTTCAAAAGAAGAGCTTCCTTTGTAACCAGTATTGGTTCATCCTGGTTGACATATGAAACAACATATTGGAAAATTCAGTTTGAGCTGAATTTCAGTTCACTGTAGGGGTGGGGAATCAGGGTACGTCTGGCAGTTCTGAGTGTTAGTCAACAATCGAGCTAACCACTGACCTTTTCCTTTCAAATGACAGTTGATGTCCTCAAGGCACTTGATGAGTTTTAATCTGGCCTTGGCTTGAATAACAGGTTTTAAAAAAGGCATTGTCCACACAATATTTTTGTTAGGAATAGTACAAGACATATAAAATATAAAATGGTAAATAAAACAATATAGAAAAGCATCAAGCATGAGAATCCTTGGGCTAACTAACAAACCTAAGTTATTCACACAAAACTTACGTTTACCTTTTATGTATACCCCAGCCAGTAGGATTTGCTTCTGGCACAGAAGGACCGGGAAGGCTTTCTGCAGTCAAATGCTTTCTCTGAGCAATGTTTTTAAGGGTTTCTGATTGATCACATTAAATGTCAGCCTGCAGAGAAAAACCCAAATGCAGAAATGCAGTGTGTGTGTGTGTGTGTGTGTGTGTGTGTGTGTGTGTGTGTGTGTTACCTAAATCCAAGCACTTCACCCACTGTTCTAAAAACGATGTCTTGCCATTTTCTGCATGTTCATCATGTTTTGGTTGGCTCTAGCATCGGTGGTGATTCATCTGTAGATTTCTGATTTCATGATTGATTACCTCTAACAGTTCCTGGTTGGTACGTGGCTGATAAGGGCAGGTGATTTTGTTTTTACATTATAGCTTCTCTTAAAGATTTTTTTTCCCGTGGCAGAATGATTTTCCCAGTACCAAGCTTATGCAGGGACCTGGGTATCAAGATGAATTCCTCTGAATTATTAACCATAATATGAATCACCCATCAAAGGATCTCTAACAGGATATTGGTTTTGTTCTCTTGTGACCCCTCTTAGTTTATACTTTCAAGTGTAAGAGCTGAAGTTTTCCACACATTGGAAAGCTCTCTGCAAAGGGGAGCAGCTGTCATCACACATGCATATCTCACTTCTGAGTTTTTAAGATATCTCCTTTGTTATCTCCATCACAGGTGAGACATATGCATGCCCTACAAGTTCTTAACCCTTTCTCAGGTTTCTGTATTTTAATACAAAGCAACTTTAATTCATGGACTAATTATTTATCCGAGTATCTTAAGAATTTCCATAATTAAAAAAAGCTTTAATATTTTGACATATTGTGAATCGTTTCATAGTTTTGTCTTTAGAGATGAATCCTCTTAGGTAAATACTCAGAATCTAAAAAAGGAATTCATAATTCATTCGTTGGAGCAGAAAATTTATAAAATCAACAACCTTTCATTTTCTTGTTATAAGAAGCGGGCTCTGTTCTCCTTGATGAATTTACCTATTATCTTGCTCTCTGCCCAGAAGGAATTCTCAATACTCACTCTGACAGACAGCAAGACCAACAGGCAGAAACACAAATATGGGAAAATACCTTATCAGAGTATTCAATGGAACATGCCTAAGCCATGTGAATCTGCATGCGGACTCTGACCTCTGATATTAGCCACAGCAGACTTGCAATGGCATCCCTTCACATGCAGACGTTAAACATTCAATGGTAAGACTCATGCAGGGATGTCAAAGGCTTGCTTACCTCCTGCTTAGTTAGCTTGGTTCCATCTTTGCCCTCTGTGTTCTCGGGAGACTAGAAAGAAAACATTTCAGTGAATTGGATTTAAGTTTGAAATCGCGTAAAAAGGTTGAAAATATACTTGGATAATATGGATCCCAGGAACAGCTAAAACAACGTAGTTTTCAGGAAAGTACTTTTATTAAAGTACATATTTCAAGAGTGTGTGTACTGGGCATGCATGTGTGTTCGCATGTGAACTCGCCCTTCCTGTGCATGGATGAAAGCCAGAGATCAGCAGTGGGTGTCTTCCTCTATGGCTTTCCCCACTATTTTTGAAATAGGGTCCCTCAGTGAACTCGGAGCAAGCTGGTTTGTCGAGGCTGGGTACCCAACGAGCTTCTGGGGTTGCCTATCTCTGCCTCTGAGCGGGATTACAGATAGATGAAGCAGTGCCTGGCCTTCATGTAGTTGCTGGTGATCCAAACTCAAATCTTCATACTTTTATAGCAAGCACTATATCCACTCCCCTATCTCCCTAGTCCCAAGGTATATATTTCACACACACACACACACACACACACACACACACACACACACACACACTTTATCTGTTTAATTGTTTTACTTTTAAAAAATTGTCTCTGGGTATGTGAACATGCATGTCAGTATGTAAGGAAGCCACTGAAGGCAGAGTTAAGAGGAAATGGTGAAGCCACCCATAGGTGCTGACATGAATGGTGGGAATTGAACTCTGGCGTGGCTCCCAACTGCCTTTAATTCCAGTTCCAGGGGATCTGAAACTCTTTTCTGACCTCCCTAGGCACCTACATTCATATTTACAAACTCACACATAGACAGGCACCCAGGGAGACATCAAGAAAAATGATGTAAATCTTAAAGACAAAAGGCTAACTAGAAGATTGAACAAATTTAGTATTTTGCATAACTATGTAAAACTAGAAGGTTAAAAACTATGGCACAAATAGGTAGCCAAAATGACTGGGGCAGCATTAGAAAATACTCAACTAGAGCTGGTGAGATGGCTCAGTGGGTGAGAACACTTGTCATATAAGCGTGACAACCGAGTTAGATTCACAGCCTATGTGACCCTATGGTGAAAAGAGAACCAAGTCCAGAAAGTCATTCTCTCACCTCCACACAAGCACCATGGCACACATATGTACACGTGTATGTACGCATGCACACACACAATATATAAAAATAATATAAAAACTCAAGGAAAAACCACAAAAGTATCAAACTGACATTTATCGCCATGTTTGGCTTAGCACAGTAGAACAGCTATATTCAAGCCTCATCTGATCAAATGAGACGAAAGTTAACAAGACCATATAACTCACTGCTTAGTAGGGATTGCCAATGAAAATTACAAGCTTCTCAAAGAACAACCTCAGAGAGGTAACAAGGTGATAATGACCGGGTATTTCTTTGTAAAAACAAAACAAAACAAAACAAAAAAACCTGTGTATTTCTACTATACTTAATATGGAATAGTTGGAGATAATATGCATGTTTGATAAATAAGAATGAGCTATTTAAATTATGTAACTGGGGCTAGGGAGATGACTCAGTGGTTAAGAACATTTGCTGTTCTTCCAAAGGAGCTGAGGTCAGTTCCCATCACTCATGCTGGCTGGCCCAGAACCACCTGCAACTCCAGTTGCAGGGCCTGCGCTGCTCTCTTCTGGCCTCCACAGGCGTGTACACACAGTGCATAAATACACACTCAAGACATACAAATAAATAATAAAAATAAGTCTCAAAAATAAACTAACTATTAAGGCAGTGAGTAAAATAGGCATACGATAAAAGAATGGAGGTCTACATAAAATAATAATAATTTTCTAAAAATCTTAGGTTATAAAATAGTAAGTAAAATGTAGGAAATGCATAGTCACCTTGGGGAAAAACAAGACGTTTCAAGGCAAAGGTCACAGGGAGTCCTCTCGGTCCCCTGATCTATCTGTTACACGTGGCTCATCAGTCCCTTTCTCCAGAAGCTTCCTCGCCTACATGACCATAGTCTCTTTCCCACAGTTGACTAATTGTTTTCTCCTCCAAATAGAATGTCCCCTGTCCTGAAGGGACACACAATGCTCTCTCTTTTGTTCTCCATCCGTGTACAGGAAGGGCAGCTTCACAGGCCGTGTGTTGTATCTGTTAGCCGAGTTCTAGATAGTAACACCTCAGCAAGTCTGAGCACAGAATGGCAGTGCTTCTATAGGTCCTTGGCTTTCCTATTTCCAGTGTTACAAACTCAATGCTTCTGTCCATCCGGATTTGCTGTCGGGCCTCTCAGTCACCATCATTCAGGGATGTTCTCTACTTGTAGCTGATAAACATCTAAGAAACCGTTATGCTGCTATTAAAAATGTATATAAGTATAAACATATCTGGTTAGTTTTTATTTTTAACATGTCATAGATAAGTGTCATTTGAAAGACACTTATCAAACCTCTGCTGAGACAATGTCCCCATGAGATTGTCCTATGCACTAGCCTGTGGAGTATTTTCACATTGATGTGATTAATGGTTGATGTGTGCCCACTCCACTGTGGTTAGTGCCATTCTGAGTTGTATAAGAAAGCCCACTGAGCAAGGACAGCAGTAAGCAGCGTCTTCCATGGCTTCTGCCTCCGGGCTCCCGTCCTGGCCCTGATTTCTTTCAGCAATGGGGTGATCTGAGAGTTATAAAGTGAAATAAGCCCTTTCCTCCCCCAAGTTACCTTTGATCACAGTGTTAATCACAGTTACAGAAACTAAGACTGTATAGATTACTATTATATAAACAGAATGCCAACATTACTTTCAATGTTCTATGCAGGCAATATCATCAAGACATCAATCTTTAAATACAAACCTAATGATGTTTATATTAGATGCAACAAAAGACACTGCATTAAACAGGCATGAAGAATGAAAATGTTAACGCTGTCCCATGAGTAAACTGTATGGCTACGGATGTGACAAACTCCAACTTGGTGGCTTTGACAGTCTCTCCACAGGGGCATTATTTTACCAAGCTCAGACATTTTCCAGTTAGCGCCTGATGTTTTCTCTGGGGTTCAATGTGCTTCAGTGGCCTGAATATAGGCTGTGGGCTTAAAACTATGCCTTGAATCTTGGCATCAAGAGCTGTGTCCAGCAACTCAGTCAGAGGCTCAACCTCCGCCCCCATGAATGACTTACCAATGACATTTAACTTAAAGGGTCAATGCTTATTACAACTAAGCCAGAGGTTAGAGAAATGAGCTCATGAACTCGACTACTGTGTTATACAACAGAAGGTACGGGTGATCTTAAAGAATCTTTTGGATTACAAGATGTGAAATTGCATTCAACGGAGCCTTAAAGTTGCACACACTTCTTTATATCCAGATCCTCTGCAAGTGGTCGTCATCCTGTTGCTCACAATGAGCAGGTGTACAGTTTTGGGAAGGCCATCATTACTGGATGCCTTATAGCATGCTCCACCACTGTAACTTGACTGTGGGGCTGGATCAAGAAGGAAGAGGGCACAGTGTGAAGGAACTGAAGCAGGTTACACTAAGGAGTCTGTGCAGTAAGAATGAAGAAAGGAGACAGGATTAGATTTCCGGTAGGGTGAGGAACATTTCATGGGTCGCAAGCAATTCCAAAGCAAATAGGTTCTTGCCTTACTGCCAGGCTTGTATGAATGTGGTGAGGACCAAGAGCACTGAGGAGTATGAGAATCGTGGGCAAACAAAGGTCTCGTGCATTTCCACGAGGCCCCCTCAGCTCCCAGCTCCCTTAGTACCAGCAAGGAAGGTTGACGATTTGCAGGATGGTTAGGAGGTGGGCACAACAGAGGGTTTGCCATGTCGAGAGGCACCAGTGAGAGTTTAGCTTGTGTTAAATCAGAGGCAGGGGGATCACTAGCCTCCCAATGACTGGATCAGGACACAGGCTTAGGCGGAAGCACTGAAGCCAGACACTTTGCTGTGTGGCTGGAGCTGAAAAGCGTCACCCTCTCCAAGCTGAGCCGAGCAGGACTCGGATGGGCACCAGCCCGCGACTCAGCTATCCTAATCCCATTTGACATTTGTTCCATGTTCCCTCCAGTGGGAGGGATGGCTTCTTAACTGAAAACAGGCTTCCTCCATAGCTGATGTGCTACGCCCACATAAACCACTGTACCCGCTTGCTACTGTTAGAGCCCAGGGTAACAATTTGTCAGGACAGCAATGGTGTGCTATAGGGCCATATCAGGGCTGACACATCTTTCTCCCCGACACTCAGTGCTAAGGCCAGCATGAACATTTTTTTCCCTCTTCTTTTCTGCAAAGGGTATTAGATTTTTTGTTTATCCTAGTAACTACTTATGTAAAGATAGCATCTCTATGCTTTTGCCCCAGGATAGCCCTGGGTGGAACCTTTTATCGTTTCTAGAGAAGGGAAAACAAATGGAAAAGGGATGGGGGAGGGGTGCTTTGTTTCTCAGTCAGACATAATAAAATGAACAATTTAGATGTAGTGAAAACTTATGTAGACTTGCATACCACCCTTCCAAAAAGGATAAAACACTAAAAAAATCTCAAGAATACAGAAAGCATTAAAATAAAGGATGATTTATATATATGTATGTATATATATTACACATATACATATACATACATATATTATATATATGCATGCTACAAACACTGCTGGGTCCCTGAACAGGTTTGATTTTCAGCACCAACAATGAGGGAAGAAGCAAACACATACGTTGCTGTAATTAAGTAAAAACTAGAGCCCACCTGCATCAGGAGGATACTAAGACACAAAACAGTACACAGTAAAACAATCTGTAGCAGTGAAAACTAACTATGGGTATGTGTGCCATCAATAAATCTCACAAATGCTGAACTAAAAGGAAGGTATCAAGTGATTCTAACCAAAGTTTTAAACTATGTGTACATGCTTAACCTGTAAGGACAGCGAGGGAAAACCCCAAAGAGGCTACTTAGCACAGGTTACTTTTGGGTGAAAGTGGGGAAAACAAACCCACTGGCAATTCTGGATTCTTAAGATGACGATGATGGTGATGATAATTGAGTTACTATTCTTATTTAAGCCACATATAGATAGAGAGATAGATACTATACATGCAAATATTCTATACTAAACTGTCTTTGACTTGTAAAACTGTAAGAAGTTCTAAACCAAACATGCAAGGAGAAAAAGAAAAAAAAAACAATTCTTAATTTCTTTAAATTACAAATTTTGAGAAAGAAAAGTGGCTTATAGATTCTGAAATGAATAAATGAAAAAAAAAAAAGTCGAACCATGAATAAACCCAGTAAGGTGTCAACAAGAGAAATTACTGATTGCCTTTGAGCAATTATCCCTGAACAATAAAGAGATGGACAACAGGAAAGAGGGAGGGGGAGGGGCAAAGGGGAGACAGGTGGCTGCTTAAGAACTTTCAAATCTAAGAGGCAGCTCAGGAGCAGAAAAAAAGTGGCTCCGGTACGAGAGAAAAGATATAGTGGCTGAACACACAGCCTACTATGCGAAAAGTACAGTAAAGTGAGGAAAAGTGGAGAAAAACTTAGGCTATCAGAGTTAAGGGCAGGCTAGCAGACTACCTGCAAGGAACTACTCCTCACTAGGGACTGTAAGTCCCAAAGACTCCAGGCAAACTGTCAACCTGGAATTCCACACCTTGTTGACACTCGGAGCCTGTTCAGATTACAAACATGGAGTTCACCACCAACAAAGCCTGTCTTTCAGCATGGCTCGGTCATGGAAGGGTCAAATAGAGAAACAGGAAAAATGAATCTATGTGAAAGGCAGGCAGGTAAGAAAAGAAACGAAAAGAAGTGCCCTGGTAAATGTAATTAGCACGCACAGATAATACGACCCATTATTTGTTTTGTTTTAAAAGTCTTAACAGAAATCTGGGACCACTGCCAACCTATATTACGTTACATATAGGGCATGTAATTTTAGATTTTCTGGGAGCCATATTAACATAGTAAAAAGAAACAGGTGGAACTATGGATGATGTTTCAGTCAAATTAATGTATAAAATTGTGCCATTCTACTATGTAGCCAATATACAACTTATTAATGTGGTATTATACTTTTAAAAATTAAATCTTTAGTCTGTTGTATATTTTACACTGAACAGACCAGCTCTACCAAACACTAATTTTTCATTGCAAATATCTGATATATATTTAGAGTTCATAAAGATTATACTTTAACCCAGATTATTCTATAAACACTTAAAAATTCTACAATAATAAAATCTTTTCAGTTTTGACCAAAACTGAAAATCTATGCTTTTACGTGCTCATTAAACTCCTTTGGCTACCACACAAAACAAAGGGGTGGGGTGGAAAACAATTGGCATGGGTGTTTCTGTGCTGTTACAATCTCAGGAGGCAGGAATGGGAGAATGGCTTAGAATACAATCAGCCAGGGGCCTGGCATTGATTTGGGAGATTACAGGCACCAAAAAAAAAAAAAAAAAAA